>NW_025309293.1:0-666 GCF_018294505.1 Triticum aestivum
AAGTATTTTATGTTCAAAACATTATAAGCAACCTCTAGTATTATTGAAACTAAAATTATATAAAATTGATGCAACTGAAATTATCGAAGTATTTTCTATTCAAAATCATTGAAAGCAAAAATAATTTTCATAAAGAACTTTTTTTGTTAGAAACTTTAATAGGAAAAAGAATTATCATAAAGTAAAATAAATAAGTAATTAGAAACAAAATAAAATAAAATAAATAAGTTTTTTGTTGTAAGTACAAACAAAATAAAATAAATAAAGCAAAAAAGAAAACAAAAAAACAGGCAAAAAAATTATGCCACCTACTGGGCCACCACGGCCTGAATACGACTAGAAACTTATCCATGGGCCAGGATTCAGGCCCGCAGAAGGCCCAGTAGGCCCACAGGCATGTACAGAGAGGTTAGGCCCGTAAGCCTGCTTTAGAGAGGAGCTCGACGGCTCAGGCGCACCGCACCTTATAAACAGGTGCGGCTCTCTCTCAGCTAGCGAGGTGGGACTAAACTCCCACTACCACGCCGCTGTGCAAGGCCATTGGTCCCGGTTGGTGGCACGAACCGGGACCAATGCCCCCTTTGGTCCCGGTTCGTGGCACCAACCGGGACCAATGCCCCCCCTTTAGTCCCGGTTGGTGTCACCAACCGGGACCAAAGGCCGCCG
>NW_025309294.1:0-666 GCF_018294505.1 Triticum aestivum
GGTTTCATACGGAAACTCGTCTGTTACAAAGGGATTTCAATTTTTGAACTTATTTGAACTCCAGAATTTTTGTGTGTTCAAAATGCACTATTCAAAGCCTCCTCATCAATTTTCAACGCTTTCTGACTTCATTTGTTATTTTTCATGCATTTACTTATTATTTTGAGCTATAAGACCCTAAAATTGAAAATCATTTCAAATGAACTCTGAAAGGGTTGAAAGTTGGCATGGTATCATCATTTCATCCACATAGCATATGCAAGAAAGTTGAGAGGGTTACGGCAAAAATTGGATGCACTTCGTGTACAAAATGGACAATCTCTTTCGAAGTATCAGGGTTACATACGGAAACTCGTCTGTTACAAAGGGATTTCATTTTTTTAAACATATTTGAACTCCTGACTTTTTGTGTGTTCAAAATGCACCATTCAAAGCCACATCATCAATTTTTAACCCTTTCTGACTTCATTTGTTATTTTTCATGCATTTACTGCTTATTTTGAGCTATAAGACCCTGGAATTGAAAAGCATTTCAAATGAACTCTGAAAAGGTTGAAAGTTGGCATGGTATCATCATTTCATCCACATAGCATGTGAAAGAAAGTAGGGAGGGTTACGACAAAAATTAGATGCACTTCGTGTACAAAATGGACAATCTCTTTCGAA
>NW_025309295.1:0-666 GCF_018294505.1 Triticum aestivum
AACTTTCAACCTTTTCAGAGTTCATTTGAAATGCTTTTCAATTTTAGGGTCTTATAGCTCAAAATAATTAGTAAATGCATGAAAAATAACAAATGAAGTCAGAAAGGATTGAAAAATGATGATGTGGCTTTGAATGGTGCTTTTTGAACACACAAAAAGTCAGGAGTTCAAATAAGTTTTAAAAAATGAAATCCCTTTGTAACAGACGAGTTTCCGGATGAAATCCTGATACTTTGAAAGAGATTGTCCGTTTTGTACACGAAGTGCATCCAGTTTTTGCCGTAACCCTCTCAACTTTCTTGCACATGCTATGTGGACGAAATGATGATATCATGCCAAACTTTCAACCTTTTCAGAGTTCATTTGAAATGCTTTTCAATTTTAGGGTCTTATAGCTCAAAATAATTAGTAAATGCATGAAAAATAACAAATGAAGTCAGAAAGGATTGAAAAATGATGATGTGGCTTTGAATGGTGCATTTCGAACACACAAAAAGTCAGGAGTTTGAATAAGTTTTTAAAAATGAAATCCCTTTGTAACAGACGAGTTTCCGGATGAAATCCTGATACTTTGAAAGAGATTGACCGTTTTGTACACGAAGTGCATCCAGTTTTTGCCGTAACCCTCTCAACTTTTTGCACATGCTATGTGGATGAAATGATGAT
>NW_025309296.1:0-666 GCF_018294505.1 Triticum aestivum
AAAAACTGGACGCACTTCGTGTACAAACTGGACAATCTCTTTCGGAGTATCAGGGTTTCGGACGAGAACTCATCTGTTACACTAGCACTTCATTTTTTTAAACTTATTACAACTCAAGACTTTTTTTGCGTTCCGTACGCACCATTCAAAGCGATGTCATCAATTTTCAACACTTTCTGACATCATTTGCTATTTTTCAGTCATTTACCGATTTGTTTAGAGAGCTAAATGACCGTGAAATTGAATATATCTACAAAATGAACTCTGAAAATGTCGAAACTTGGCATGTTATCATCATTTCACCCACATAGCATGTGCAAAAGAGTAGAGAGGGTTACGGCAAAAACTGGACGCACTTCGTGTACAAACTGGCCAATCTCTTTCGGAGTATCAGGGTTTCGGACGAGAACTCATCTGTTACACTAGCACTTAATTTTATTAAAATTATTAAAACTCAAGACTTTTTTTGCGTTCCGTACGCACCATTCAAAGCGACGTCATCAATTTTCAACACTTTCTGACATCATTTGCTATTTTTCAGTCATTTACCGATTTGTTTAGAGAGCTAAATGACCGTGAAATCGAAAATCACTACAAAATGAACTCTGAAAATGTCGAAACTTGGCATGGTATCATCATTGCACCCACATAGCATGTGCAAAAGAG
>NW_025309297.1:0-666 GCF_018294505.1 Triticum aestivum
TATTTGAACTCCTGACTTTTTGTGTGTTCAAAATGCACCATTCAAAGCCACGTCATCATTTTTCAATCCGGTCTGACTTCATTTGTTATTTTTCATGCATTTACTAATTATTTTGAGCTATAAGACCCTAAAATTGAAAAGCATTTCAAATGAACTCTGAAAAGGTTGAAAGTTGGCATCATCATTTCATCCACATAGCATGTGCAAGAAAGTTGAGAGGGTTACGGCAAAAACTGGATGCACTTCGTGTACAAAACGGACAATCTCTTTCAAAGTATCAGGATTTCATCCGGAAACTCGTCTGTTACAAAGGGATTTCATTTTTTAAACCTTATTTGAACTCCTGACTTTCTATGTGTTCAAAATGCACCATTCAAAGCCACATCATCATTTTTCAATCCTTTCTGACTTCATTTGTTATTTCTCATGCATTTACTAATTATTTTGAGCTATAAGACCCTAGAATTGAAAAGCATTTCAAATAAACTCTGAAAAGGTTGAAAGTTGGCATGATATCATCATTTCATCCACATAGCATGTGCAAGAAAGTTGAGAGGGTTACGGCAAAAACTGGATGCACTTCGTGTACAAAACGGACAATCTCTTTCAAAGTATCAGGATTTCATCCGGAAACTCGTCTGTTACAAAGGGATTTCATTTTTTAAA
>NW_025309298.1:0-666 GCF_018294505.1 Triticum aestivum
GTTGAAAATGGATGATGCGGCTTTGAATGGTGCATTTTGAGCACAGAAAAACTATGGGGTTCAAATAAGTTCAAAAAAAATGAAATCCCTTTGTAACAGACAAGTTTCCGTATGAAACCCTGATACTTCGAAAGAGATTGTTCGTTTTGTACACGAAGTGCATCCAGTTTTTGCCGTAACCCTCTCTACTTTCTTGCACATGCTATGTGGGTCAAATGATGATACCATGCCAACTTTCAACCTTTTCAGAGTTCCTTTGATATGATTTTCAATTTCAGGGTTTTATATCTCAAAATAATCAGTAAATGCATGAAAAATAACAAATGAAGTCAGAAAGGGTTGAAAATTGATGATGCGGCTTTGAATGGTGCATTTTCAGCACAGAAAAACTATGGAGTTCAAATAAGTTCAAAAAAATGAAATCCCTTTATAACAGACAAGTTTCCGTATGAAACCCTGATACTTCGAAAGAGATTGTCCGTTTTATACATGGAATGCATCCAGTTTTTGCCGTAACCCTCTCTACTTTCTTGCACATGCTATGTGGGTCAAATGATGATACCATGCCAACTTTCAACCTTTTCAGAGTTCATTTGAAATGCTTTTCAATTTGAGGGTCTTATAGCTGAAAATAACCAGTAAATGCATGAAAAATAAGAAATGAAG
>NW_025309299.1:0-666 GCF_018294505.1 Triticum aestivum
CCAACATGTTCTGACATCATTTGCTGTTTTCAGTCATTTACCGATTTGTTTAGAGAGCTAAATGACGGTGAAAGTGAAAATCACTACAAAATGAACTCTGAAAATGTTGGAACTTGGCATGGTATCATAATTTCACCCGCATAGCATGTGCAAAAGAGTAGAGAGGGTCACGGCGAAAACTAGACGCACCTCGTGCACAAAATTGACAATCTCTTTCGGAGTATGAGGGTTTGGGACGAGAACTCATCTGTTACAGGGGCACTTCAATGTTTTTTAAACTTTTTTGAACTCCAGCCTATTTTTGCGTTACGTATGCATCATTCAAAGCCACGTCATCAATTTCCAACACGTTCTGACATCATTTGCTATTTTTCAATCATTTACCAATATGTTTAGAGAGCTAAATGACGGTGAAATTGAAAATCACTACAAAATGAACTCTGAAATGTTGGAACTTGGCATGGTATCATAATTTCACCCGCATAGCATGTGCAAAAGAGTAGAGAAGGTCACGGCGAAAACTGGACACACCTCGTGTACAAACTGGACAATCTCTTTCGGAGTATCAGGGTTTCGGACGAGAACTCATCTGTTACACGGGCACTTAAATGTTTTTCAAACTTTTTTGAACTCCAGCCTATTTTTGCGTTCACTATGCATCATTCA
>NW_025309300.1:0-666 GCF_018294505.1 Triticum aestivum
GGCCCACACTGCGAGTCCGGACGACCAACATGTAAGCACTCCTTGGGATTCGACAACCATGGAAATCGCTCTGGGACTCCAAAATGGTGATTAATAGTCCATGAAACAGGTCAGAATCACCAAAAACCGCGAGTGTTGATGACCGACACATATATGCACCCCGGGGTTCGTCAATCGTGGAAATCACTCCGGGACCCCAAATAGTGAGTAATAGTCCATGAAACGGGCCAGAATCGGCCAAAAGTGCGAGTATTGATGACCGGCACGTAAGTGCACCTTGGGGTTCAACAACTATGGAAATCACTATGGGGCCCCAAAACGGTGAGTAATAGTCCACGAAATGGGTCTCAATCGACAAAAAACGAGAGTGTTGATGACCGACACAATGACGCACCCCGGGGTTCGTCAATCGTCGAAATTACTCCGGGACCCCAAAATAGTGAGTAATAGTCCATGAAACGGGCCAGAATCGGCCAAAACTGCGATTGTTGATGACCGACACGTAAGTGCACCTTGGGGTTCAATAACTATGGAAATCACTACGGGACCCCAAAACGGTGAGTAATAGACCACGAAACGGGTCACAATCGACCAAAAACGCGAGTGTTGATGACCGACACGTAGACGCACCCCGGGGTTCGTCAATCGTGGAATTCACATCGAGAC
>NW_025309301.1:0-666 GCF_018294505.1 Triticum aestivum
TCCCCGACCCCTTGCCCTTCCTGTCCAGCTGCACCGACCGGCCCGTCCACCCTTCGCCGACGCCCTGCCCTGCTGCGCCCCTCCGCCGACGCCCTGCTGCGCCCCGGCCGGCCCCGTCCACCCTTCCCCGGCGGCTGCCCCCCGGCCTCCCTGCTGCCCGCTGCACCGGCGCGGCCACGGTGAGATTTTTTTTATTTTTTTTGCATTTTGTTACTGTTTTTTTGCATAGATGGATATGTGATGAATGGATATATGCATGCATGTACAGATTGATGGTGAAGTTTGTGATAGATGGATGCATTGATGGATATTGCTCAATTTTGTGAATTTGGACACTTAGATATTGCTCAATATGGATAGATGATATTGGTCAAGTTTTTCAATATGTGCATGTAAAGAGATGAGCGAGGGAAGATAATGGAGTATGAACGAGCTCCGTTTGTTTTTTTATAAGAGAGAAAGAATGGGGGAGAGAGGGAATGGAGTAGGAACGGGTTTAGAGTTTGTTTTTTTACAATTTGACATGTTGTTTCATGTTCATTCATAATGTTGTGCCAATGCTTAATGTGAGGTGATGACCTAAATTTTTATCACTCGGTGGAATTAACAGGATTTGTGGTGTTCCATCTTCGTGGAGTGATCGTCCACGTTGGAGGTGTTTGTCCA
>NW_025309302.1:0-666 GCF_018294505.1 Triticum aestivum
GGGCAGCGGCGGCGGCGGCGGTGGATCAAGAGGGAGAGAACTGGCGAGGGGGAGAGGGAAGGGGGGATCGGGCGAAGGGGGGATCGGGCGAAGGGGGATCGGGCCACAATACTAATGGCGCACCTCACTGTGGTGCGCCATTAGCATGTCCATACTAATGGCGCACCTCACCGTGGTGCGCCATTAGTACTTTTTTTTATTTCAACTCGAGCCAGAAGGTTATGTACTACCAGAACCTATCCACGTCAAGCCCACTCTACTAGCTCGACTGGTCAGCAGCCAGTTCTCACACCAGGAGGTCCTGGGTTCGACTCCCAGGCTTCACAAATTTTTTTTATCATTTAAAAAGCTGTTTGATACTTATTTATGTTTAAATATGTTCAAACTTGTTTAAATAATAACAGTAATATTTTTTTATAAGACAGTAGCATTTAAAAAGCTGTTTGATACTTATTTTTTTTATAAGACGGTGCGCGCGGTGCGGGGGGTCGGCGGCGGCGGTTGAGTAGGCCGGGGAATCGAGGGTGCGGTGGGTCGGCGGCGGCGGCCGGTGGACTTGGGGGGTGCTCGGCGCCGAGGGGGACCGGATCTGGCGAGGTGGGATAGCGGTCGAGATGGAGGGGGATCGAGGTGGGCTCCACAAATTTTTTTTAGCATTTAAAAAGT
>NW_025309303.1:0-666 GCF_018294505.1 Triticum aestivum
ACGAGTTTCCGTATGAAATCCTGATACTTTGAAAGAGATTGTCCGTTTTGTACACGAAGTGCATCCAGTTTTGCCGTAACCCTCTCAACTTTCTTGCACATGCTATGTGGATGAAAGGATGATACCATGCCAACTTTCAACCTTTTCAGAGTTCATTTGAAATGCTTTTCAATTTTAGGGTCTTATAGCTCAAAATAATTAGATAATGCATGAAAAATAACAAATGAAGTCAGAAAGGATTGAAAAATGATGATGTGGCTTTGGATGGTGCATTTTGAACACACAAAAAGTCAGGAGTTCAAATAAGTTTTAAAAAATGATATCCCTTTGTAACAGACGAGTTTCCGTATGAAATCTTGATACTCTGAAAGAGATTGTCCGTTTTGTACACGAAGTGCATCCAGTTTTTGCCGTAACCCTCTCAACTTTCTTGCACATGCTATGTGGATGAAATGATGATACCAGGCCAAGTTTCAACCTTTTCAGAGTTCATTTGAAATGCTTTTCAATTTTAGGGTCTTATAGCTCAAAATAATTAGCAAATGCATGAAAAATAACAAATGAAGTCAGAAAGGATTGAAAAATGATGATGTGGTTTTGAATGGTGCATTTTGAACACACAAAAAGTCAGGAGTTCAAATAAGTTTTAAAAAATGAAATCCCTTT
>NW_025309304.1:0-666 GCF_018294505.1 Triticum aestivum
TTGTCCGGTCGGCACATATAGAATATCGCCGTTTATGATGCCGAACATATGTGCTTCACCGTCCGGATCATAGTTGTCCATAATCGGGTCAGCTCTATCGTCCGCCATTATGTCAGTCCTGAAAACATGTAGTAAAAACAAATTAATTAAGTGAAGAAGGGGGGCGGTGGCGGTGGCGGTGGCGAAAGGGCGGTGGCAAAAGGAGGGGGCGAGGAAGGGGTGGGAGAGGGTGTCGCGGTAGAGCGCGAGACGGGGCGGCAGACGACGGCGTCACGGAGAGGGAGGCGAGGACAACACACATTTATAACCGCGCGCATCGCCGCCCCCCTCGCCGCCCCCTCTCCGTATATACGTTTTTTTTGTTAATTATCAAATTTTACGGTTTTTTTGTTAATTATCAAGTTTTAAGTTATTTTACCGTTTTTGTTAAACTAATTAACTAGTTAAAATTAAAAAGAACAAAAAAAAAATTCTCTCTTTCTCTCTCTCTCCCTCTCTCTCTCTCTCTCTCTCTCGATCATCGCTCTCTGTAGAGCAGCGTTGAGGGCGGCGAGGCCGGCGGCCCGAGGTGGATTGGGGGGCGGCGTTGAGGGCGGCGAGGCCGGCCGGCGGCGTTGAGGGCAGCGAGGCCGGCCGGCGGCGTTGGGGGCGGGCGAGAGGCGGCGC
>NW_025309305.1:0-666 GCF_018294505.1 Triticum aestivum
TGCAAGCGTGGCATGGGCCATTACTTTTTTATGGGCATGCATATGCATTCTTCTCTTGGTATATGGATGCATGCAAAAAACAAATACACGGCCGACGGGTCAGGCATGAGCGTCTATATCCAAACATTAAGGACACTACGTTACATACTTGCATCATGTATGTATCCAACCATTAAGGAGCTAGCTCTGAGATATAAACTTTTTTCTTGGCGCTCATCCATACATGGACGATAAACTATACCTCCATATGTTGGACGAGTTGGACGAACGTACATGGACGAAACAATCCACACATGCGCATGCTTAGTCTTCGAGGAGCTAGATCTGAGATATAAACATTTTGCCTGTCGCTCATCCATACATGGACAAGAATTTCATACTTGCATCATGTATGTATCCAACCATTAAGGAGCTAGATCTGAGATATAAACTTTTTCTTTGGCGCTCATCCATACATGGACGATAACCTATACCTCCATGTGTTGGACGAGTTGGACGCCCGTCCATGGACGAAACAATCCACACATGCGCATGCTTAGTCTTCGAGGAGTTAGATATGAGATATAAACATTTTGCCTCAGGCTCATCCATACATGGACAAGAATCTATACGTACATATGTTGGACAAGTTGGACGCCCATACATGGACCAAACAATCCGCACACG
>NW_025309306.1:0-666 GCF_018294505.1 Triticum aestivum
AAAGTGTGAACAGGTACCAAATGCTTTTAAACCAATTTATTTACATTCTATATCCAAAGAATGTTTTCTAAACTTTGATGTTTTTCTATCATAACCAACCGTGGGCTGAGCACAATCCTCCTGTTAGAAAAAGTGATTGTGCAACCAAGCATGCCAAACCTCAAGTCAAGTAGGCCGCGTTGAAATCTTTCAAGAATTGTATCAGGGATTGGTCCATTGAGCTGGTTATTTGACAAGTTGCTGTAAGATAATAGATAAAATCATAGTCTGAAATTTATATTATCAACCAAAGGTTTTATCAGGAGAGAAACTTACAGGACTTTGAGTGAATTTAATTGGTAGTCAGGAATAGTACCCGTCAAATTGTTGTATGATAAATCCCTGTATAAGTTATGTGTTTAGGGTCACAAAATTTGCAAACATACTCTCATTTAGCCCATCAATATTGTGTGGTAGGTTTAACTTACAAGTTTTCCAGTGATAACATGTTCATGAATGATATGGCTAATCCACCCTTCAGTCCGATGGTAGACATATTTCTGCAAAAACAACTCATTCTTAATACAAGTCATAATGGTCGAGCTAACAAGCATTTTAGAGATTGTTTAAGTATCTTTCTTTGGTCGGGTTTACTATAAATTACCCTGTGTTTTCAAAATCTTAGGC
>NW_025309307.1:0-666 GCF_018294505.1 Triticum aestivum
GGATCTGAATTAGGAGGTATACCCAACTATTTTGGGTGTCCTATGAAGATGCATTTTATCTGCTTTGGGTTCGAGCTTATCAACCTGAAACTTTTTCACATAAGCGTCGCAGCCCCAAACCTTTAAGAAATGACAGCTTAGGTTTCTCTAAACCATAGTTCATACGGTGTCATCTCAGCGGAATTACGTGGTGCCATATTAAAGTGAGTGCGGTTGTCTCTAATGTCTAACCCATGAACGATAGTGGTAATTCGGTAAGAGACATCATGGCACGCACCATATCCAATAGGGTGCAACTATGATGTTCGGACACACCATCACACTATGGTGTTCCAGGCGGTATTAATTGTGAAACAATATCCACAATGTCTTAATTGCGTGCCAAAGCTCGTAACTCAGATATTCATCTCTATGATCATATCATAGACATTTTATCCTCTTGTCACGAAGATCTTAAACTTCATTCTGAAATTACTTGAACCATTCAATAATTCAGACTTGTGTTTCATCAAGTAAATATACTCAGTATCTACTCAAATCATCCGTGAAGTAAGAACATAACGATATCCACTGCGTGCCTTAGCACTTATTGGACTGCACACATCAAAATGTTTTACTTCCAACAAGTTGCTATCTTGTTCCATCTTACTGAAAACGAGGCTTTTC
>NW_025309308.1:0-666 GCF_018294505.1 Triticum aestivum
AAATCAAAAACTTGAATAAATGTTCATCAATTAGAAAAAAATAAAGAATTTAAAAAATGTTGATGAGTTTTAAAAATGATCATGCATTTGAAAAATGTTCACGATTTTCGGAAATGTTTTGTGAATCTAAAATAGTAATCAATAATTTAAAAATCTACATGACTCCAAAAAATATTATGAAATTTGATAAAAAATATTATGGAGTTTCGCCATGTCGAGCGGCGGCCGGAAGCAGCAGCAGCAGGCGGAGAAGCCGGCGGCGGCGGAGGACATGGAGATCAAGAAGGTCTTCTCCCGCTTCGACACGGACGGCGACGGCCGGATCTCGCCGTCGGAGCTGGCCGCCGTGTCCCGGGCCATCGCGCCGCCGGCCACCGAGTCCGCGCAGGGCCGCGAGGTGGCGTCCATGATGGACGAGCTCGACACCGACCGCGACGGCTACGTCGACCTGGGCGAGTTCGCCGCCTTCCACGGCCGCGGCCGCGGGGAGCGCGAGCTGGACGCCGAGCTGCGCGACGCCTTCGACATCTACGACATCAACGGCGACGGCCGCATCTCCGTCGCCGAGCTCAGCAAGGTCCTCAGCCGCATCGGCGAGGGATGCAGCACCGAGGACTGCGAGAAGATGATCGCCTCCGTCGACGTCGACGGCGACGGCTGCGTCGG
>NW_025309310.1:0-666 GCF_018294505.1 Triticum aestivum
GCGTCATCGCATCGGAGCCGGCCAGGCCGACATGGATTTCTCCCGATCCACAACCACCACCACCACCTCAGGCATTTCGAAATGCACCACCTCCTCGGCCACCCACCAGCTTGTGCCACCACGATTACCGAACAACCCTCCCCGCTTCACTAGAGCTGTCAACACGAGGCTTGGAGAGGAAGAGGAGACACCAGCCACGGGAGCGACCACCACTCGACCGGAAGGAGGGGACTGCCTCCATCGCCACTGCGGAGCCGACCGGACGCGGCGACGAGGACTTGCCAGGCCACGATGGCCCGGCCGGGCCCACATCTGGGCTGGGCGGGCGCCGCCAGCCGCAGCGCCACCGCGCCGTCCCACGGCCAACGGCCGCACCGCCGCGTCGAGAGCCACCGGGCCAGCGGCACCACCAACAACGGGCCACACCGATGCCGGCCGAGGAGCACCGCCACAGGCCAACCGTCCGAGCAGGAGGGAGCCGCGCGCGGGGAAGGGCAGGCACGCAGCCGCCAGCACCACGCGGCCGATGCCTGGCGGCGCTCCCTGGCGGCGGCGGGAGGAGGCAGGGGCGGGGGAGGGGCGCTGGGGAGGAGCGGCGAAGGGGCCCCCGGTCGCCCCGCTCGGGGAGGCGACGCGGGGGTACGGGGAAGGGAAGGAAGGGGTAGG
>NW_025309311.1:0-666 GCF_018294505.1 Triticum aestivum
AAGATTGAGTCATGCTATGGTACTCCATAATTGCAAACAAGGGCATCAATGGATCAATTACAACAATATCTACAAAACATCCTTACTGAACATCACCAAAATATGCATGGATCTCTCTGTAGCTTCAAGTTTACATGGCAACAAAATAACAGCAGACAAAGACTTGAAGAAATTACTGTCTCTGAAATCAGAAACATTACGGGGCCTAGTTTGCATGCTTGTGCTAGTCAGCACAGAGATCACAAAAATACATGGCATACAGCACTGGAAAGATGGCATGGCATAAAACAAAACACATGTAGATCTCATACTCATAATATGCACAGATTAAATGCAACAAAAATAACAAATCACCAAGTTCTGATAAGTAACAGCAGATAACAGCAACTAGCACTCTTGCAATGATGATTTGGGCATCAAGATGGACTCTACAGAACATGGTGCAATTGAACAAAATGTAGAGCATCACGAGGCGAACAACTTGACATATTACACGCGTGAAACGGAGCTATATGCAGAGAGTTATGATGCGATGAACATGGGCATGTGATGCAAAATTTCCAGGACTTGGAGAAAAACGAGGGGGAGGGGAAAAGTCAACCTCTACAGTGCTTGGATCTAGATCGGGCGCCGGCTCGGGCTCGGGCTGCTCGCCGAGGTCGGGCC
>NW_025309312.1:0-666 GCF_018294505.1 Triticum aestivum
GAATGCTCATTAAGAAAGTTTCTATACAAGTTTCTGAACGAACTCCTTAAGCAAAGTTCTCCAAAAGTTCCCTATGAAAGAATCCTTTGAAGCATTTGGTCGTCAGAAACGTTTTGACTACTTGTGGAGCCAAAACGTACTCCGTATGAGTCAGATATCCATGTTTAAGTTAACACCGCACAAAACTGATTACGAACGACACTTACACACTAGTTCTTGTGTAGTTGCATTCGATTTTTTCCATTCTACTTCATTAAACATCTCCATATGAGATCCAATTACTTGTAGGGAAATGCAAGAGACCTCAGTTATGATGATGCACTAGGTCCATCTCTGGGACTTTGTGTATGTTCTCGAAATGCGTTTGTCGAGTGCTAATTAAGAAAGTTTCTATACAAGTTTCTGAATGAACTCCTTAAGAAGTGTTCTCCAAAAGTTCCCTATGAAAGAATCCTTTGAAGCATCTGGTCGTCACAAATGTTTTGACTACTTGTGGAGCCAAAACGTACTCCGTATGAGTCAGATATCCATGTTTCAGCTAACATTGCGCAAAGCTGATTCCGAACGTCAGTTACAGACTAGTTCTTGTGTAGTTGCATTCGATTTTTTTCATTCTACTTCACTAAACATCTCCATATGAGATCCAATTACTTGTAGGGAAATGCC
>NW_025309313.1:0-666 GCF_018294505.1 Triticum aestivum
TGTTTTATTATTTTGCACGAGTGCGGTAAGTCATAGCTGGGTGCTCACGATTCACGGGTCCAGCGTCGGCGTTGTGGCGCGGCAAGCGTGCACTGGTGCGGTTGAGATGGAGGGGTGGAAACCGCGTTAAACTCGTCTCCGTAGTTGAGAGGAAGCGGCCAAAGCAATGTACAATCGTCTTTGTAGTGGAGCTGGGAGGGGCAAGGATAAGGGACGAAGACCGGGGTAACATGTCGGATGGGATCATACCAGCACTAAAGCACCGGATCCCATCAGAACTCCGAAGTTAAGCGTGCTTGGGCGAGAGTAGTACTAGGATGGGTGACCTCCTGGGAAGTCCTTGTGTTGCATTCCCTTTTTAATTTTTTTCGCGCCGCTTGCAAAACAAAACGCACGTGTAAGTAATATATTTACCGTGTTTTATTATTTTGCACGAGTGCGGTAAGTCATAGCTGGGTGCTCACGATTCACGGGTCCAGCGTCGGCGTTGTGGCGCGGCAAGCGTGCACTGGTGCGGTTGAGAGGGAGGGGTGGAAACCGCGTTAAACTCGTCTCCGTAGTTGAGAGGGAGCGGCCAAAGCAATGTACAATCGTCTTTGTAGTGGAGCTGGGAGGGGCAAGGATAAGGGACGAAGACCGGGGTAACATGTCGGATGCGATCATACC
>NW_025309314.1:0-666 GCF_018294505.1 Triticum aestivum
ATAGGTTGGAGTTCAAATAAGTTTAAAAAACATTGAAGTGCCCGTGTAACAGATGAGTTCTCGTCCGAAACCCTGATACTCCGAAAGAGATTGTCCAGTTTGTACACGAGGTGCGTCCAGTTTTCGCCGTGACCCTCTCTACTCTTTTCCACATGCTATGCGGGCGAAATGATGATACCATGCCAAGTTCCTACATTTTCAGAGTTCATTTTGTAGTGATTTTCAATTTCACCGTCATTTAGCTCTCTAAACAAATCGGTAAATGACTGAAAAACAGCAAATGATGTCAGAACGTGTTGGAAATTGATGGCACTTTGAATGATGCATACTGAACGCAAAAATAGGCTGGAGTTCAAATAAGTTTAAGAAACATTGAAGTGCCCGTGTAACAGATGAGTTCTCGTCCGAAACCCTGATACTCTGAAAGAGATTGTCCGGTTTGTACACGAGGTGCGTCCCGTTTTCGCCGTGACCCTCTCTGCTGTTTTGCACATGCTATGCGGGCGAAATGATGATACCATGCCAAGTTCCAACATTTTCAGAGTTCATTTTGTAGTGATTTTCAATTTCACCGTCATTTAGCTCTCTAAACAAATCGGTAAATGACTGAAAAACAGCAAATGATGTCAGAACGTGTTGGAAATTGATGATGTTGCTTTGAATGAT
>NW_025309315.1:0-666 GCF_018294505.1 Triticum aestivum
GAATGATCTTCACATACAGCTTGAGAGATTACGTCATTTAAACCAAGCTCCGACAAAATATCCATAGCCCGAGGACACGTAAACAAACAATGTTGGATATCTTCCATACCTATTCGGCACTTACTCGAATATGTCGACCAGCTAGGGTACCAAAACAAGGGAGGACTCCTTTCAATGATTTCCAAGCAAAATGCTTTACTTTCATAGGCAAGGCAAGGCCCCATATGATCTTCAAAATATCATTTAGTTGAGATCCACTATGTCCTTCTCCCCATTGCCAATGTCGCCCAAACTGGTGTTTGAATTCAATATGGTAGGCTGACTTAAACGAAAAGGTGCCGGAACGTGTACCATTCCACGCTTCAAAGTCATCAACCAACTCAACCCGTAGGGGTATTTGTAGTATCCTGTTTACATCTACAATAGAGAAGACCGAACGAATGAGTTCTTCATCCCACATACCCAAATGTCGGTCTATTAGCTCCTCCACTTTACTCAGCATAGTCCCTCCTATGAGAGTTATTACCTTCCTGGATTCACTAGATGGTACCCAAGGATCTTGCCAGATATCCATTCTTGATCCAGTACCAACTCGCCATATACATCCCCTTTTAAACGTTTGAATCCCGGCAACTATACTTTGCCATGTAAATGATGAGCCTTTCT
>NW_025309316.1:0-666 GCF_018294505.1 Triticum aestivum
CTTAGCTCAAACTGAGAGGATGGGCACGAAATTTTTTCGACCAATTTTTTTTTTTTTTGACTGCCCGGACCCAAAAACTGGAAACGGGTCAAAAAAAACTTCCTATAATGGCACCTGTCTCGAAACACTCAGAAACACCTAAAAATAGGATAGCCAGAAATTTTTTCGAAAAATGCGTTTTCGAAAAATTTTGGGCCTAAACGGAGCGTGGCTACCCGACTCTTTTTTTTTTTTTCCGAAACCTACTCCGGCAAGGAAACACGAATCGGAATCTAGATGGATCCCGAAAACAAACCTAATAAGCAAAGAACTCGGATTGGTGGTGGATATATGGTGGTGGTATATGGCAACGGTGGTGGTAGCGGTGGTAGTATATGGATATGGATCGGTGGTGGTATATGGACACGGATTGGTGGTGGTATATGGATACGGATTCGGTGCGGTGGTGGTAGATGGCAGGGGCGATGATGATGGTGCGGCGGCGGCGTGACAACTTATGACCAGAACTCGAAACTCTAAAAGACTAGACTCTAAGACCAGCAACTAGACACGACGATGCAACCGCAAATTCAACAAAGCAAAACCCTAAAAAGATTATGCAAGGCTCAGATTGGTTCGGATATGATGAACTAACCCTAATTTTTTTTTGTGGCTTTTTCGTGGACT
>NW_025309317.1:0-666 GCF_018294505.1 Triticum aestivum
TGTGACGCCCTGATAATCAAGCTACAGTAAAACTCTGCTAATGGTGCCACGTTACCTCCGTTACTGTTGCTAATCTATCGTTAGATCAAAACCGGTCCAAAATTCAAAGTTCAAAATCAAGCAAACAATAAACGTTTTCAAATATTAAAACTAAAATGTTCGGAGTGAACCAAATATTGCATAGATAATAATGGTGGAGAAACCTAACTTTAATAAAATGTTTAAGTGTTCAAAATAGAGGTTTAAATATTAAAATAAATGTCTTGTGAATTTTATAAAATATTAAACTATTTTAATTTGAGTTGGGAATTAATGTGGCAATAGTATATTTACAAGTATTAATTTAAGTGCTAGTGATAATTTTTATAAAACTAAAATAAAAGAGGAACTAAAAGAAAACAAAAAAGAAAAATAAGAAAAAGTAAAACAAGAACAAAACAAAGCAAAAAAAAATTTACGAAGCAAGACCCCCCCTCCCCTGGGCCGTTCGGCCCAGCAGGGCACCAGGCCAATGGGCTGGCCCAGCCGCGCCCCTGCATAATCCCCCCCACCCCGCAACCCTAACCCCCACCTCCCCACTCCCTCGCTCCCCCACTCCCCGATCCCATCTGGATCGGGGCAACGACCGTGGCGCCCCGCTACCTAGCCCGCCGCCCCAGCGACGCC
>NW_025309318.1:0-666 GCF_018294505.1 Triticum aestivum
GAAATGATGATATCATGCCAAACTTTCAACCTTTTCAGAGTTCATTTGAAATGCTTTTCAATTTTAGGGTCTTATAGCTCAAAATAATTAGTAAATGCATGAAAAATAACAAATGAAGTCAGAAAGGATTGAAAAATGATGATGTGGCTTTGAATGGTGCATTTTGAACACACAAAAAGTCAGGAGTTCAAGTAAGTTTTAAAAAATGAAATCCCTTTGTAACAGGCGAGTTTCCGGATGAAATCCTGATACTTTGAAAGAGATTGGCCGTTTTGTACACGAAGTGCATCCAGTTTTTGCTGTAACCCTCTCAACTTTCTTGCACATGCTATGTGGATGAAATGATGATATCATGCCAACTTTCAACCTTTTCAGAGTTCATTTGAAATGCTTTTCAATTTTAGGGTCTTATAGCTCAAAATAATTAGTAAATGCATGAAAAATAACAAATGAAGTCAGAAAGGATTGAAAAATGATGATGTGGCTTTGAATGGTGCATTTCGAACACACACAAAGTCAGGAGTTCAAATAAGTTTTAAAAAATGAAATCCCTTTGTAACAGACGAGTTTCCGGATGAAATCCTGATACTTTGAAAGAGATTGTCCGTTTTGTACACGAAGTGCGTCCAGTTTATGCCGTAACCCTCTCAACTTTCTTGCACATGC
>NW_025309319.1:0-666 GCF_018294505.1 Triticum aestivum
ACAATCTCTTTCAAAGTATCAGGATTTCATCCGGAAACTCGTCTGTTACAAAGGGATTTCATTTTTTAAAACTTATTTGAACTCCTGACTTTTTGTGTGTTCAAAATGCACCATTCAAAGCCACATCATCATTTTTCAATCCTTTCTGACTTCATTTGTTATTTTTCATGCATTTACTAATTATTTTGAGCTATACGACCCTAAAATTGAAAAGCATTTCAAATGAACTCTGAAAAGGTTGAAAGTTGGCATGATATCATCATTTCATGCACATAGCATGTGCAAGAAATTTGAGAGGGTTAAGGCAAAAACTGGATGCACTTCGTGTACGAAACGGACAATCTCTTTCAAAGTATCAGGATTTCATCCGGAAACTCGTCTGTTACAAAGGGATTTCATTTTTTAAAACTTATTTGAACTCCTGACTTTTTGTGTGTTCAAAATGCACCATTTAAAGCCACATCATCATTTTTCAATCCTTTCTGACTTCATTTGTCATTTTTCATGCATTTACTAATTATTTTGAGCTATAAGATCCTAAAATTGAAAAGCATTTCAAATGAACTCTTAAAAGGTTGAAAGTTGGCATGATATCATCATTTCATCCACATAGCATGTGCAAGAAAGTTGAGAGGGTTACGGCAAAAAGTGGATGCACTTCGTGTA
>NW_025309320.1:0-666 GCF_018294505.1 Triticum aestivum
ACGTGCGTTTTGTTTTGCAAGCGGCGCGAAAAAAATTAAAAAGGGAATGCAACACGAGGACTTCCCAGGAGGTCACCCATCCTAGTACTACTCTCGCCCAAGCACGCTTAACTTCGGAGTTCTGATGGGATCCGGTGCTTTAGTGCTGGTATGATCGCATCCGACATGTTACCCCGGTCTTCGTCCCTTATCCTTGCCCCTCCCAGCTCCACTACAAAGACGATTGCACATTGCTTTGGCCGCTCCCTCTCAACTACGGAGACGAGTTTAACGCGGTTTCCACCCCTCCCTCTCAACCGCACCAGTGCACGCTTGCCGCGCCACAACGCCGACGCTGGACCCGTGAATCATGAGCACCCAGCTATGACTTACCGCACTCGTGCAAAATAATAAAACACGGTAAATATATTACTTACACGTGCGTTTTGTTTTGGAAGCGGCGCGAAAAAAATTAAAAAGGGAATGCAACACGAGTACTTCCCAGGAGGTCACCCATCCTAGTACTACTCTCGCCCAAGCACGCTTAACTTCGGAGTTCTGATGGGATCCGGTGCTTTAGTGCTGGTATGATCGCATCAGACATGTTACCCCGGTCTTCGTCCCTTATCCTTGCCCCTCCCAGCTCCACTACAAAGACGATTGCACATTGCTTTGGCCGCTCCCTCT
>NW_025309321.1:0-665 GCF_018294505.1 Triticum aestivum
TTCTAACATTTTCAGAGTTCATTTTGTAGTGATTTTCAATTTCACCGTCATTTAGCTCTCTAAACAAATCGGTAAATGACTGAAAAATAGCAAATGATGTCAGAACGTTTTGGGAATTGATGACGTCGCTTTGAATGATGCATACTGAACGCAAAAATAGGCTGGAGTTCAAATAAGTATAAAAAACATTGAAGTGCCCGTGTAACAGATGAGTTCTCGTCCGAAACACTCATACTCCGAAAGAGATTGTCCAGTTTGTACACGAGGTACGTCCAGTTTTCGCCGTGACCCTCTCTACTCTTTTGCACATGCTATGCGGGCGAAATGATGATACCATGCCAAGTTCCAACATTTTCAGAGTTCATTTTGTAGTGATTTTCAATTTCACCGTCATTTAGCTCTCTAAACAAATCGGTAAAAATGACTGAAAAATAGCAAATGATGTCAGAACGTTTTGGGAATTGATGACGTCGCTTTGAATGATGCATACTGAACGCAAAAATAGGCTGGAGTTCAAATAAGTTTAAAAAACATTGAAGTGCCCGTGTAACAGATGAGTTCTCGTCCGAAACCCTGATACTCCGAAAGAGATTGTCCAGTTTGTACACGAGGTGCGTCCAGTTTTCGCCGTGACCCTCTCTACTCTTTTGCACATGCTATGCGGG
>NW_025309322.1:0-665 GCF_018294505.1 Triticum aestivum
TGAGTTCAAATAAGTTTAAAAAACATTGAAGTGCCCGTGTAACAGATGAGTTCTCGTCCGAAACCCTGATAGTCCGAAAGAGATTGTCCAGTTTGTACACGAGGTGGGTCTAGTTTTCGCCGTGACCCTCTCTACTCTTTTGAACATGTTGTGCGGGCGAAATGATGCTACCATGCCAAGTTCCAACATTTTCAGAGTTCATTTTGTAGTGATTTTCAATTTCACCGTCATTTAGCTCCCTAAACAAATCGGTAAATGACTGAAAAACAACAAATGATGTCAGAACGTGTTGGAAATTGATGACGCCGCTTCGAATGATGCATACTGAACACAAAAATAGGCTGGAGTTCAAATAAGTTTAAAAAACATTGAAGTGCCCGTGTAACAGATGAGTTCTCGTCCGAAACCCTGATACTCCGAAAGAGATTGTCCAGTTTGTACACGAGGTGCGTCCAGTTTTTGCCGTGACCCTCTCTACTCTTTTGCACATGCTGTGCGGGCGAAATAATGATACCATGCCAAGTTCCAACATTTTCAGAGTTCATTTTGTAGTGATTTTCAATTTCACCGTCATTTAGCTCCCTAAACAAATCGGTAAATGACTCAAAAACAGCAAATGATGTCAGAACGTGTTGGAAATTGATGACGTCGCTTTGAATGATGCA
>NW_025309323.1:0-665 GCF_018294505.1 Triticum aestivum
GAAGGAGTAGAGGACGGCGGAGCTTCTGGACAGGGTGGCGCGGCGTGGAGACGACGGGGAGCACGGCTACGACGGTGGTGCGGCGACGGTGGCGTCGGCCATGGCTGGGGCGTGCGAGGGGGAGGAGCTAGAGAGGAGAGGGGGTGTCTGGGGGGTTCGGGGGAGAGAGGGAGGCCGGTTCACGGCGTTAGCCGGGCGAGGGAGGCGGCGAGGCGGCGAGCAGCTGCGTGGCGAGCTGCGGTGCCGCCGCCGAGCACCTTGGCTGCCTGCCTGGCAAGCCAAGCTGCTCGCTGGAGCGGTGGCCGGGCTGGGCCGGCCAGGTGGGCTGGCTGGTGGGCCTGGGGTGGCGCCAGGTAAGTCTTTTCTATTTTCTTCTGTTTCTGTTTTATTTAATATATCTGCAACTTTGTTGAATTTAATAAAATACCTAGGCAACTTCAAAAATCACCAAACTATTCCTGGCCCATAGTTGGATTATTTCCAACATGAAACATTTTAGTTTGGAGATATTTGAGCATTTAAATATTTTATATTATTTTAAATGCCCAAATTCAAATATTTATGATTTAATTCAAAAACCCTAGGATGGCCTAGGAAAATGTGCACCACTTTTGGCAGAGGTTCTGAACCAAGACAAAAATGATGGGCATTTTAGAAGGGCATTT
>NW_025309324.1:0-665 GCF_018294505.1 Triticum aestivum
GCCGACCCCCCGCACCCCGCGCACCCTCCCCCGCTCCACCGACATTACTGTTTGATGATATTTTTAAAAAAATTATTACTGTCTTATAAAAAAAGATATTACTGTTATGATTTAAAAAGTTTGAACATATTTAAACACAAATAAGTATCAAACAGCATTTTAAATGCATAAAAAAAATTGTGGAGCCTGGGAATCGAACCCAGGACCTCCTGGTGTGAGAACTGGCTGCTGACCAGTCGAGCTAGTAGAGGTGTGGATCAGGTCAGGTGGAAGATAACCTGTTGGCTCAAGCAGAAATCAAAAAAATACTAATGGCGCACCACGGTGAGGTGCGCCATTAGTATGGATGTACTTATGGCGCACCGAGGGGTGGTGCGCCATTAGTATTGTGCCATTGCTATAAGAAAAAAAAACTACTAATGGCGCACCACGGTGAGGTGCGCCATTAGTATGTATGTACTTATGGCGCACCGAGGGGTGGTGCGCCATTAGTATTGTGCCGCCCCCATCCATATTTCCTCCCCGTCCCAAATTAACCTATCCCCTCTCTCTCCCTCGCCCTCGCCCTCGATCCCCTTCCCCTCTCCTCTCCCGAAGCCGCTGCCCCGCCGCCTCGACGCCTCGACGCCGCTGCCCCGCCGCCTCGACGCCGCCTCGACGCCGCC
>NW_025309325.1:0-665 GCF_018294505.1 Triticum aestivum
CTTAAATCTCGGGACGAGATTTCTTGTAGTGGAGGAGAATTGTGACGCCCGGGTAATTAAGCTACAGTGATCCTCTGCTAATGGTGCCACGTCACCTCGTTTATAGTTGCTAATCTCGAGTTAGTTCGAAATCAATTCAAATTCAAATTCAAAATCAAGCAAACAATAAAAGTTTTCAAATATTAAAACTAAAATGTTCGGAGTGAACCAAATATTGCATAGGTAATTATGGTGGAGAAACCACACTTTTATAAAATAGCTAAATGCTCTAAAGTAAATAAACAGTAGCTAAAACCAGTAATTAAATTCGTTTATAATATATAAAATGTTAAACTAAATTGTTTGGGCGCCCAAG
Source organism: Triticum aestivum (assembly GCF_018294505.1). Taxonomy (NCBI): domain Eukaryota; kingdom Viridiplantae; phylum Streptophyta; class Magnoliopsida; order Poales; family Poaceae; genus Triticum; species Triticum aestivum. The sequence goes on from NW_025309325.1 coordinate 356, forward strand.
TTATTGTGGCATTAGAATAAGTAGTAATACAATTTTAGGAACTAATTTTATAATTTATAAAACTAACATAAATAGTAACAAAAAGGAAAAAAGGAAAATAATAAAAAGTAAAAAAAAACAAAGCAAAAAAGGAAAAGAAAGGAAAAGACCCCCCCCCCCCAGGCCAACTGGGCCTGGGCCCAACCAGCTGGCCACCAGGCCGACTAGGCCGGCCCGTCCCCACTCCCCCATAACCCCCCTCCACTCCTAACCCTAGGCACCGACGCCCTACTCCCCCCCCACTCGCGCCCCCACTCTCCCTCTCCCCGAT
>NW_025309326.1:0-665 GCF_018294505.1 Triticum aestivum
CGCGGTCGATGGGGTTGATTCCCCTGATCCAATCGGGGGGGCAGAGGGAGGAGCGGGGTGTGGGGAGGGGAAGTGGGGCGAGTGGGGTGGGGTTTCGATCTAGGGTTTCTGGGGGGTGGGGGATAAGGGGGACTGGGGGTTGGCCGGCCTGGGTCGGTTGGTTCGGCGGCCAGTTGGGCCGTTCGGCCCAGTTGGCCAGGGGGGTTTCCTCTTTCTTTTGTTATTATTTTTTTTGTTTTACCTTTTATTCATTTCTCTTTTATTTTAGTTGCACTATAATTTTGGTTTAGTAAAATATGAAAACAGCTCCAAAAATAGTGTGTCAAATTAATCCACTGTTCTAAGAAGTTTTACCTCAGAATAAAAATAGTTTAGTATTTGGTAAGATATATTAGGAGTATAACTAATTGTTTTGATGTTGTTTTAATCACTTAAGGGTATTTAAATATTTTATAAAGATGTTGTTACTCCACCAATAATATCCATGATTTATTTGTCACATTAAGAACATTTTAGTTTTGACTTTTGAAAACTTTAATTGTTTGACTCGATTTTAAATTTGAATTCGAACCGTTTTTGAACCATCGCGAGAGTAATAACAGTAACCGAGGTGACGTGGCATCATTAGCGTGGAATTACTGTAGCATGATTACCCGGGCGTCACA
>NW_025309327.1:0-665 GCF_018294505.1 Triticum aestivum
GACGGTCACCCATCCTCCCACTCCCCCAGCCTGAGCACGCTTAACTTCCAGGTTCTATTCTCCTTCGTTTCCAAGTCTGCACTCGTTGTTTTCCTGACAATAGTAAGATGTTAATCCTATTAACCCTCAGGATTTTAGCTTGAGCATGAAGTCACACATTTCACTGTTTGAATTTGAAACTATTGTTTTAAAAAACAATAATTATTTAGTAACACTAATATTTCTTGAATAAGTAGTTTGACCATTGTTTGACCATAGTTTGACCAGATTTGACCAAAATTCAAAAAAACTGAAATAATTATTTAATAACACTAATATTCTTGAATAATTATTTAGTAACACTAATACTTCTTGAATAAGTAGTTTGACCATAGTTTGACCAGATTTAATGAAAATTAAAAAAAAACTGAAATTTGAGCATAACTTTTTTTCCTTTTGGAATATGAGGATTCTACAAATTTGTAAACAGGCCGTAGGCGGTCTCCATCGGATGTAACTTTTCGAGTAGATGATTTTTCATATAAAAAACTTTTTAATCCGAGTTCGTATGCAAAAGTTATGCCCATTTTACAAATTCCAGAGAGATTTTATAAATAAAGTCGAAATTCATATTTGTAAATTTTCCCAACAACTAGACCACATATCACATGGGGAATTTATTTTAT
>NW_025309328.1:0-665 GCF_018294505.1 Triticum aestivum
AGTACTAATGTGTGATCATGTTTTGCTCGTGAGAGAAGCTTAGTCAACGGGTCTGTCACATTCAGAGCCATATGTATTTTGCAAAATATTCTATGTCCACAATGCTCTGCATGGAGCTACTCTAGCTAATTGCTCCCACTTTCAATATGTATCCATATTAAGACTTAAAGTCATCTGGACCAGTGCCAAAATTTACATGGACGTAACCCTTTACGATGAACCTTTTTGTCACCTCCATATTCGAGAAATATATCCTTATTCCACTAAGGATAATTTTGACCAATGTCCAGTGATCTACTCTTAGATCAAAATTGTATTCCTTTGCAAAACTCAGAGCAAGGTATACAATATGTCTGGTTCACAGCATAGCATACTTTATAGAACCTATGACTGAGGCATAGGGAATGACTTTTCATTCTCTTTCTATTTTTTGCCATGGTCGGGTCTTGAGTCTTACTCAACTTCACACCTTGCAACACAGGCAAGAACTCTTTCTTTGACTGTTCCATTTTGAACTACTTCAAAATCTTGTCAAGGTATGTACTCATTGAAAAATCTTATCAAGCGTCTTGATCTATCTCTATAGATCTTGATGCTCAATGTGTAAGCAGCTTCACCAAGGTATTTCTTTGAAAAACTCCTTTCAAACACTCCTTTAAGCTTTC
>NW_025309329.1:0-665 GCF_018294505.1 Triticum aestivum
TTGAAATTCTTTCCAATTTCAGGGTCTTATAGCTCAAAATATTCAGTAAATGCATGAAAAATAACAAATGAAGTCAGAAAGAGTTGAAAATTGATGATGTGGCTTTGAATGGTGCATTTTGAGCACAGAAAAACTATGGAGTTCAAATAAGTTCAAAAAAATTGAAATCCCTTTGTAACAGACAAGTTTCTTTATGAAACCCTGATACTCCGAAAGAGATTGTCCATTTTGTACACGAAGTGCATCCAGTTTTTGCCGTAACCCTCTCTACTTTCTTGCACATGCTATGTGGGTCAAACGATGATACCATGCCAACTTTCAACATTTTCAGAATTCATTTGAAATGCTTTTCAATTTCAGGGTCTTATAGCTCAAAATAACCAGTAAATGCATGAACAATTACAAATGAAGTTGAATGGGTTGAAAATTGATGATGTGGCTTTGAATGGTGCATTTTGAGCACAGAAAAACTATGGAGTTCAAATAAGTTCAAAAAAAATGAAACCCCTTTGTAACAGACGAGTTTCCGTATGAAACCCTGATACTTCGAAAGAGATTGTCCGTTTTGTACACGAAGTGCATCCAGTTTTTGCCGTAACCCTCTCTACATTCTTGCACATGCTATGTGGGTCAAATGATGATACCATGCCAACTTTCAACCTTTT
>NW_025309330.1:0-665 GCF_018294505.1 Triticum aestivum
AATGGTCTTTTCCTACCAATCTATCCCCCTAGGAGCATGCACGTAGTACTTTGTTTTTGATGACTTCTAGATTTTTGCAATAAGTATATGAGTTCTTTTGACTAATGTTGAGTCCATGGATTATACGCACCCTCACCCTTCCACCATTGCTAGCCTCTCTTGTGCCGCGCAACTTTCGCCGGTACCATACACCCACCATATACCTTCCTCAAAACAGCCACCATACCTACCTATTATGGCATTTCCATAGCCATTCCGAGATATATTACCATGCAATTTTCCACCATTCCGTTCATATGACACGCATTACTTTTGTCGTATTGCTCTTTGCATGATCATGTAGTTGACATTGTATTTGTGGCAAGGCCACCTTCATAATTTTCATACATGTCGCTCTTGATTCATTGCATATCCCGATACACTGCCGGAGGCATTCATATAGAGTGATATCTTGTTCTAGCTTTGAGTTGTAAATCCATAAAAGTGTGATGATCTTCATTATTGGAGCATTGTCCCAGTGAGGAAAGGATGATGGAGACTATGGTTCCCCCACAAGTCGGGATGAGACTTCGGACTTGACAAAAACAAAAAAAAAAGAGAAAAAGAAAAAAAGGGAAAGGCCAAAAAAAAGAAAGGCCAAAGAAAAAAAGAAAAAAAGGAAAAAA
>NW_025309331.1:0-665 GCF_018294505.1 Triticum aestivum
CATATCTCAAGTGATTCAAAATCAAGTGAGTCCAAACGGTCCATTTGCATGGAGTTTCTTCATGCACATACACCAATAGACATGGTTCACATGTCTCAAATCTTTCAAAACGAGTGAGTCCAAAGATCCATCAACATGGAGCTTCTTCATGCGTTTTATACCATTATGACTTACACGACAGTGCCTCAAGTAAGTGGTACTATCATTACTATCTTATATCTTTTGGCATGAAAATGTGTATCACTACGATCGAGATTCAATAAACCATTCAGGTTTAATACTAATCTTGATGGTAGAGGGAGCGTGCGATGTTTGATCACATCAAACTTGGAAACACTTCCAACATATATCGTCAGCTCACCTTTAGCTAGTCTTCGTTTATTCCGTAGCTTTTATTTCGAGTTACTAACACTTAGCAACTGAACCGGTATCTAATACCCTGGTGCTACTAGGAGTATTAGTAAAGTACACATTAACACAATGTATATCCAATATACTTCTATCGACCTAGCCAGCCTTCTCATCTACCAAGTATCTAGGGTAATTCTGCTCCAGTGGTTGTTCCCCTTATTACAGAAGCACTTAGTCTCGGGTTTGGGTTCAACCTCGGGTTTCTTCACTAGAGCAGCAGCTGAATTGCCGTTTCATGAAGTATCCCTTTGTTC
>NW_025309332.1:0-665 GCF_018294505.1 Triticum aestivum
GTTGCATTCTGTGACTTGCCATCCACTATGGAAATCTCTACCCCTGGTTCTAGATGGCAGACCTCTAGGGTAAGTTATGGAAATGAGATCCAAGTCGACAGACTTGTCTTCCTTGCATCTTTGATAGCCCTTAAATCTTCAGATATTAATATCATTTTGGGTATGGACTGGATGTCAGCTCATCATGCCCAAATCGATTGCTTTTCTAGGACTGTCCAACTCACCCATCCTTCGGGCAAGATAGTCAATGTCTTGACCCGAATAGCCAAGCGACAATTATATTCTCTTAACGCCAACCCTTTGCCAGACCTTGAGTACGTTCCGATAGTCCGAGACTTTCCGGATGTCTTTCCAGAGGAATTGCCAGGTGTTCCACCTGACAGGGATGTTGAGTTTGTAATAGACCTCATCCCCGGAACCGTTCCGATTGCTAGAAGACCTTATAAGATGGCACCATTAGAACTAGCCGAGCTTAAGAAACAACTCGATGAATCCTTGAAAAAGGGTTTCATCCGACCTAGCTCATCTCCGTGGGCTTGCCCCGTCCTATTCGTCAAGAAGAAAGATGGTACGGACCGGATGGTTGTAGATTACCGACCTGTCAATTTGGTCACAATCAAGAACAAATATCCACTTCCCAGGATCAACGATCTGTATGATCAGCT
>NW_025309333.1:0-665 GCF_018294505.1 Triticum aestivum
AGTAGGACATGTTCACCCGCCTCTGATTCATCCCCGATGAATCAGACCTGACTCAACTCTAAGCAGTAGCAGGCATGACAAACAAGCATGAATGAGTAGGCACATCAGGGCTCAAACAACTCCTACTCATGCTAGTGGGTTTCATCTATTTACTGTGGCAATGACAGGTCATGCAAAGGATAAAGGGGTTCAGCTACCGCAGCAAGTAACAGATGAATCGGTGTTGTCCTAATGCAGTAAAGAGAGCAGGAGCGAGAGAGTAGGATTGTATCGGAATGAACAAGGGGGTTTTGCTTGCCTGGCACTTCTGAAGATAACATTGAGTCTTCATCAGTGTCAACGATCACATCATCGGTATCACGTCTATCGAGAGGGGACAAATACCGGTAACACAAAAGGAAACACAATCAATGCAATGCACAATATGATGCATGATCATGACATGGCAAAATGAATGTGTTTGAGCTAATGCAACTAGCAACAGATTAAATGAAGTCGGTGTGTCATACAAGATTCAAATTCAAACTCCATATGTGATTATTCAAATGCCATTCACTTCATTTGCCCTAAACAGTAGTGATAAGTTGTTCTAACATGCATGAAAATGGTACAGATGGATTCCTTGAATTTTTCTGATAATTTTTCATATATAATTTATTTAATTT
>NW_025309334.1:0-665 GCF_018294505.1 Triticum aestivum
AAATAATTAGTAAATGCATGAAAAATAACAAATGAAGTCAGAAAGGATTGAAAAATGATGATGTGGCTTTGAATGGTGCATTTTGAACACACACAAAGTCAGGAGTTCAAATAAGTTTAAAAAAATGAAATCCCTTTGTAACAGACGAGTTTCCGGATGAAATCCTGATACTTTGAAAGTGATTGTCTGTTTTGTACACGAAGTGCATCCAGTTTTTGCCGTAACCCTCTCAACTTTCTTGCACATGCTATGTGGATGAAATGATGATATCATGCCAACTTTCAACCTTTTCAGAGTTCATTTGAAATGCTTTATAATTTTAGGGTCTTATACCTCAAAATAATTAGTAAATGCATGAAAAATAACAAATGAAGTCAGAAAGGATTGAAAAATGATGATGGGGCTTTGAATGGTGCATTTTGAACACACACAAAGTCAGGAGTTCAAATAAGTTTTAAAAAATGAAATCCCTTGGTAACAGACGAGTTTCCGGATGAAATCCTGATAATTTGAAAGAGATTGTCCGTTTTGTACACGAAGTGCATCCAGTTTTTGCCGTAACCCTCTCAACTTTCTTGCACATGCTATGTGGATGAAATGATGATATCATGCCAACTTTCAACCTTTTCAGAGTTCATTTGAAATGCTTTTCAATTTTAGGGTCT
>NW_025309335.1:0-665 GCF_018294505.1 Triticum aestivum
CCATGGTTTCGACCCCTTTCAGAACACGCTTGCCGCCGCTAGACGCGTGAATAATGAGCAGCGAGCTAAAACTTACCGTAAACGTGCAAAATAATAAAACGTGCTAAACATACGTCGCGCTCGTGCGTGTTGTTTTGCACGCGGTGCAAAAAAATTAAAAAGGGAATGCAACACGAGGACTTCCCAGGAGGTCACCCATCCTAGTACTACTCTCGCCCAAGCACGCTTAACTTCGGAGTTCTGATGGGATCCGGTGCTTTAGTGCTGGTATGATCACATCCGACGTGCTGCCCCGTCTTCGTCCCTTATGCTTGCCCCTCCCAGCTCCACTACACACACGATTGCACATTCCTTTGGCCGCTCCCGCTCAACTACGGAGACGAGTTTTACCACGGTTCAACTGCACCAGTGCCTATTTACCATGGTTTCGACCCCTTTCAGAACACGCTTGCCGCCGCTAGACGCGTGAATAATGAGCAGCGAGCTAAAACTTACCGTAAACGTGCAAAATAATAAAACGTGCTAAACATACGTCGCGCTCGTGCGTTTTGTTTTGCACGCGGTGCAAAAAAATTAAAAAGGGAATGCAACACGAGGACTTCCCAGGAGGTCACCCATCCTAGTACTACTCTCGCCCAAGCACGCTTAACTTCGGAGTTCTGATG
>NW_025309336.1:0-664 GCF_018294505.1 Triticum aestivum
ATTGACGATCCCTCGGGTGCATTTATGTCTCAGTCATCAACACTCGCAGTTCTGGCCGACTCTGCCCCGTTTCATGGACTATTACTCATTGTTTTGGGGTCCCGGAGCGATTTGCACGATTGACGCACCCCGGGGTGCGTTTATGTGTTGTCCACCAGCAATCTTAGTTTTGTTCGATTCTGGGCTCTTCCATGGACTATTACTCACCATTTTGGGGTCCCAGAGCTATTTCCACGATTGACAATCCCGAAGGTGCGTTTACGTGTCCGTCGTTAGCACTTGCAATTATGGCCGATTCTTGCCTGTTTCGTGGACTATCACTCACCGTTTTGGGGTCCGAAAGTGATTTCCATGGTTGTTGAACCCTAAGGTGCGCGTACGTTTTGGTCATCAACAATCGCTGTTTGGGCTGATTCTGGCCCGATTCTTGGACTATTACTCACTGTTTTGCGGTCCAAAAGCGATTTCCATTGTTGTTGAACCCCAAGGTGCGCTTACGTGTCGGTCGTCAACAATCGCAGTTTGGGCTGATTCTGGCCCGATTCTTGGAATATTACTCACCATTTTGGGGTCCCAAAGCGATTTGCATAGTTGTTGAACCCAAGGTGCACTTACGTGTCGGTCATCAACACTCACAGTTTTGGCCGATTCTGGCCCGTCTCTT
>NW_025309337.1:0-664 GCF_018294505.1 Triticum aestivum
ATGCAAAAAACTAGAGAGGGTTACGGCAAAAACTGGACGCACTTCGTGTACAAACTGCACAATCTCTTTCGAAGTATCAGGGTTCGGACGAAAACTCATCTTTTACAAAGGGCGGCACTTCATTTTCTAGACTTTTTTGCGGTTGGTATGCACCATTCAAAGCCACGTCATCAACTTTCAACCCTTTCTGACATCTTTTGCTATTTTTCATGCATTTACTGATTTGTTTTGAGCTAAATGACCCTGAAATTGAAAAGCACCACAAATGAACTCTGAAAAGGTTGAAACTTGTCATGGTATCATTATTTCACCCACATAGCATGCGCAAAAAAGTAGAGAGGTTTATGGCAAAAACAGGATGAACTTCGTGTCCAAACTGCACAATCTCTTTCGAAGTATCAGGGTTTCGGACGAAAATTCATCTGTTAGAAAGGCCGGCACTTCATTTTTTTAAACTTATTACAACTCCAAACTTTTTTTGCGTTCAGTATGCACCATTCAAAGCCACGTCATCAACTTTCAACCCTTTCTGACATCATTTGCTATTTTTCATGCATTTACTGATTTGTTTTGAGCTAAATAACCCTGAAATTGATAAACACTACAAATGAACTCTGAAAAGGTTGAAACATTTCATGGTATCATCATTTCACCCACATAGCAT
>NW_025309338.1:0-664 GCF_018294505.1 Triticum aestivum
CACGCGTGTCCGGGGTGTGCCCCCCCTCACGGACGGCGCCACCGCCGGCACCTGGAGGGGGAAGCGGACGCGTCGGGTCTACACGGAGGGGATCTTGCTGTGGGTCTGGCCCGGATGTTGCTCCAAAGTGTTCCTATGGGCTGACCTAACACAACCGGGTGGAGAGGCCCACTGGTCAAATCCCGTCCGTGCAAAGTCAAAGGGCTAGATCCGGTGGTCAAACGCTACAAGGTTAGGCGGGACGGGGGCCCTGGGGGGTAGCAATGCCACCGGAGCGTCGCATCGGGCCCTCATACATGTGGGGTGGTGCGGTGGCATGTCCGAAGAGGCGGCACGCGTCTCCGGGGTGTGGCCCCCCTCACGGACGGCGATGACACGGTAGTAGACGTTCTGCGGAAACGATGCGGCGTGAATATTATTAAATACTCGGAGCGCGATAAAATCATGAGTTTTTTACATGACGTGGGCACATGTGCTATAGGACCGATGGTAATTTTTCATAATTTTTCGTGATGGAGAAGTATCTGAACACTTCCGTCTACGCGGATTGCTCTTCGCGCGTCTACGACTGTGGCCGGCGGCCTCCGGGGGCTAGCATACCGTCAAATCTTGCGTAGGCGGCCTCTCACAAGTCTGGAAGTGTTGTGGCGGTTGCAAATGCCCG
>NW_025309339.1:0-664 GCF_018294505.1 Triticum aestivum
CGGAGCGAGGGCGGCGCCGGCTAGAGCGAGAAGGGGCGGCGGCAGGGGACGCGGGTGGGGGCGGCAGGGGGCGCGGGCGAGGAGAGTGGGCGGCGACAGGGGGCGGGGGAGAACGCGGCGGCGGCGCGGGTGTGGAGGCGCACGGCGGCGGCGACGAGAGGCGCGGGTCGATTTGCGGGCGAGTGAGTGGTGGAGATGGGCCGGCTGAGGATAAGGACGAGCTATGCCGACGGCTAAGCCGTCGGCATAGGTACTGATGCCACGTGGCACCTATGCCGACGGCTTAGCCGTAGGCATAGTTATATTTTTTATTTTTTTAATGTTTTTAATAGCTTATATTTTTTCTTCTTTCTGTTTTTTTATTTCATATAAATTTTTGATGTTTTTATAGTCATCAGTTATATTTTTACACATAGAGGGGAGGTGAAGGCGCCATGTGGCTTTTTTTTGCAACAACTTTTATACATGTTTAACATTTTTAAAAAAATATTATTAACTGTCTTCAAATATATTTTTAGTGTATATTATTTTCATATGCATTGGAAAGTTTTGTTTACATATAAAATGAGGGACCGACGCGTCCGTTTCCCCCCTCCAGGTCCCGGCGGCGGCGCCGTCCGTGACGGGGGCCACACCCCGGAGATGCGTGCCGCCTCTTCGGACT
>NW_025309340.1:0-664 GCF_018294505.1 Triticum aestivum
CTAAACAAATCGGTAAATGACTGAAAAACAGCAAATGATGTCAGAACATGTTGGAAATTGATGACGTCGCTTTGAATGATGCATACTGAACGCAAAAATAGGCTGGAGTTCAAAAAAGTTTGAAAAACATTGAAGTGCCCGTGTAACACATGAGTTCTCTTCCGAAACACTGATACTCCGAAAGAGATTGTCCAGTTTGTACACGAGGTGCGTCCAGTTTTCGCTGTGACCCTCTCTACTCTTTTGCACATGCTATGTGGGTGAAATTATGATACCATGCCAAGTTCCAACATTTTCAGAGTTCATTTTGTAGTGATTTTCGATTTCACCGTCATTTAGCTCTCTAAACAAATAGGTAAATGACTGAAAAATAGCAAATGATGTCAGAACGTGTTGGAAATTGATGACGTCACTTTCAATGATGAATACTGAACGCAAAAATAGGCTGGAGTTCAATTTTTTTTTTAAAACATTGAAGTGCCCGTGTAACAGATGAGTTCTCGTCCGAAACCCTGATACTCCGAAAGAGATTGTCCAGTTTGTACACGAGGTGCATCCAGTTTTCGCCGTGACCATCTCTACTCTTTTGCACATGCTACGCGGGTGAAATGATGATACCATGCCAAGTTCCAACATTTTCAGAGTTCATTTTGTAGTGATTTTC
>NW_025309341.1:0-664 GCF_018294505.1 Triticum aestivum
ATTTCATCCACATAGCATGTGCAAGAAAGTTGAGAGGGTTAGGGCAAAAACTGGATGCACTTCGTGTACAAAACGGACAATCTCTTTCAAAATATCAGGATTTCATCCGGAAACTCGTCTGTTACAAAAGGATTTCATTTTTTAAACTTATTTGAACTCCTGACTTTTTGTGTGTTCAAAATGCACCATTCAAAGCCACATCACCATTTTTCAATCCTTTCTGACTTCATTTGTTATTTTTCATGCATTTACTAATTATTTTGAGCTATAAGACCCTAAAATTGAGAAGCATTTCAAATGAACTCTGAAAAGGTTGAAAGTTGGCATGATATCATCATTTCATCCACATAGCATGTGCATGAAAGTTGAGAGGGTTATGGCAAAAACTGGATGCACTTCATGTACAAAACGGACAATCTCTTTCAAAGTATCAGGATTTCATCCGGAAACTCGTCTGTTACAAAGGGATTTCATTTTTAAACCTTATTTGAACTCCTGACTTTTTGTGTGTTCAAAATGCACCATTCAAAGCCACATCATCATTTTTCAATCCTTTCTGACTTCATTTGTTATTTTTCATGCATTTACTAATTATTTTGAGCTATAAGACCCTAAAATTGAGAAGCATTTCAAATGAACGCTGAAAAGGTTGAAAGTTGGCATG
>NW_025309342.1:0-664 GCF_018294505.1 Triticum aestivum
TAAGTAGAAATAAAAAATAAATAGAAAAAAATTCTAATTTTATAGTAAAGTTATTCATAAACTAGTGATTCACACAAATTTTTAAAAATTCAAATTTAAACTATTTAAAATTTAAAACTAATGGCACTAACAGAAAGTTTATAATTTTTGTGACCTAAAAGCAAAAAGAAATCACTAAAAAACTGTAAGTATTTAGTTTTAAGTAGAAATAAAAAAATAAAAAAACAAAAAAAAATGTAGAAATAAAAAAGAAAAAACCAAAAAATGCCACCTACTGGGCCTCTACGGCCTGAATTCGACTAGAAATCCTACATGGGCCAGGATTCAGGCCCGCAGAAGGCCCAATAGGCCCACAGGCAAAGCAGTGTCAAATTAGGCCCATAGGCCTGCAGTTCAGAGGAGTTCGAGAGGTAGGAGGCAGCAGAGCTTATAAACTGGTGTCGGGCGCTGTCAACTAGCGATGTGGGACTAAACTTTTGGGCGCGGGGCAGCACAAGGGCATTGGTCCCGGTTGGTGGCACCAACCGGGACTAAAGGTGGCATTGGTCCCGGTTGGTGGCACCAACCATGACCATTGCCCCCCTTTAGTCCCGGTTGGTGCCACCAACCGGGACCAATGGCCTTCGCTTCCCGCCCTTTGGGCTGCCGAAAAGAGGCCTTTGGT
>NW_025309343.1:0-664 GCF_018294505.1 Triticum aestivum
AATTTTTTTTTTTTCGACTGCCCGGACCCAAAAACTGGAAACGGGTCAAAAAAAACTTCCTATAATGGCACCTGTCTCAAAACACTCAGAAACACCTAAAAATAGGATAGCCAAAATTTTTTTCGAAAAATGCGTTTTCGAAAAATTTTGGGCCTAAACGGAGCGTGGCTACCCGACTCCGGCATTTTTTCGAAAAATGCGTTTTCGAATTTTTTTTTTTTTCCGAAACCTACTCCGGCAAGGAAACACGAATCGGAATCTAGATTGATCCCGAAAACAAACCTAATAAGCAAGGAACTCGGATTGGTGGTGGATATATGGTGGTGGTATATGGCAGCGGTGGTAGTATTTGGATATGGATCGGTGGTGGTATATGGACACGGATTGGTGGTGGTATATGGATACGGATTCGGAGCGGTGGTGGTAGATGGCAGGGGCGATGATGATGGTGCGGCGACGGCGTGACAACTTGTGAACAGAACTCGAAACTCTAAAAGACTAGACGCTAAGACCAGCAACTGAACACGACGATGCAACCGCAAATTCAACAAAGCAAATACAGAAAAGATTATGCAAGGCTCAGATTGGTTCGGATGGGATGAACTAACCCTAATTTTTTTTTTGGCTTTTTCGTGGACTATAGGTATGAAGAACAGACTCGATC
>NW_025309344.1:0-664 GCF_018294505.1 Triticum aestivum
CACCCCGAGAATCATGCTACAGTAACTCCCTGTGATTAAGCTAATCATGTTGCTAAACAGGGCTTGATCACATTTGAATCACATTTCCTTTTCAAAACTCCTAGTTCAAACTTCAATTAAATTTAAAAGTGGAAAATAAAACTTTTCAAATGTCAAAACTAAAATGTTCTAAAGGTGACAAATAAATCATATGTAATATTGGTGGAGGAACCAAGTCTTTATAAAATGTTTAAATGCACCAAACTAATTAAATCAGTAGCTAAAACCATTAATTAAATGCCTTTTGTATTTTGTAAAATATTAAACTATATTATTTTGGGATGAAACTTTTTGTGGTTGTGACTTATTTGGTAACAACAAATTAGGTGCCATTTTGGTATTTTGCTAAAACAAAATAAAAGAGAAACTAGAAATAAAATAAAAAAGGAAAATAAATAAAAAAAAGGGCAAAAGGAAAGAAAACCCCCCCGGCTCCCCAAGGGCCTTGGCCCACTGGCCCAGCCGGCCGAATCGGTCCAGCGGCCCAGCAAGCCCCCTCCCCTTGTCGTCTTCCCCCCTCCTCGTCTGTTCACCCGACCGAGGGCGCACGCCCTCGCCGTCCCCGCCGGACCTGCTCGCCGCCCCACGCCGCCACATCGCCGAGGGGATAAGGATGAGTCCCCTA
>NW_025309345.1:0-664 GCF_018294505.1 Triticum aestivum
AGGGGGCATTAGTCCCGGGTCGTAGCACCAACCGGGACTAATGCCCCCCTTTAGTCCCGGTTGGTGCCACCAACCGGGACCAAAGGCCTGTGCTGCCCGAACCCAAATATTTAGTCTCACCTCGCTAGTTGAGAGGGAGGCGCACATGTTTATAAGGTGCGGTGCGCCTTCCCTCTCGAGCTCCTCTCTAAAGCAGGCTTTCGGGCCTAACACTGCAATCTGTGCCTGTGGGCCTACTGGGCCTCCCGCGGGCCTGAATCCTGGCCCACGGTAGGGTTTCTAGTCGTATTCAGGCCGTGGGGCCCAGTAGGTGGCACTTTTTTTGTTTTTTTTGTTTTTTTGTTTCTACTTAGAACTAAATACTTATAGTTTTGGAGTGATTTCTTTTTTATTTTAGGTCACAAAAATTATAAACTTTCTGTTAGTGCCATTAGTTTTAAAATTTGAATAGTTTAAATTTGATTTTTTTAAAATTTGTGTGAATCACTAGTTTATGAATAACTTTACTACAAAAATTGATTTTTGAGTCAATCTTTTTCCTGCTATTTAATATTACTGTGTTTTATCATTATACTCAATTTGGTAATTTTAGTTAGTCATAACAAATATTATAAGGGTGAGCCCTATTTTTTCCAGTTTTTTTGTTTTGTTTTCTGCATTATTT
>NW_025309346.1:0-664 GCF_018294505.1 Triticum aestivum
AGTTTTATGAGTTCCATCATGTCATACCGTAGGCCTACCTGGAGTACACACGCCAGGAGACCATGGAGTGGCATGAGAGGCTTTATGAACACCAAGTGCAGAGGGATCGCCAGATGCATCAGGCTTTTCAGGATATGGCGGCCGGCAGGTGTCCTCAGTTGCAGCCAGCACAATGTCCTCCAGCAAAACTAGTGCTGCTAACCTTTGAGGAGTTTGTGGCACAGAACTCTGGCCCCTCGCCTGTTAGTTCATCCCCAATCTATTCACCCAAAGCATGTCATGCCTTTCAATACAGTCATATATCCCGTTAATATGTCTTTTCAACATCCAGGGAACAGGTGGATCTACCGTTGGCGGTGGTCTTTGCAGCACTCCCGAGAAACGGAGCCCGACCACTCCGATCCACGGAGGCGGAGGCGGTCTTAGCGGTAGCGCTGCCTCTAGCAGTGACGACCTGGGCTTCGGCGGTCTTGGTGGTGACGACCTCTGCGGTGCTCGACGTCCTGGTGCTTAAGCCTTTCGGCTACTTGTGTGCTTATGCTTATGTTTCTTTAGATGACTTGTGTGTGGTGATGATCCTTTAGATGACTTGTGTGCTTCTCTACATGCTTATGCTTATGATTGTGATGATGCTTATGCATATATTGTTGTGATGGTGCCGGAT
>NW_025309347.1:0-664 GCF_018294505.1 Triticum aestivum
GAAATAGGGGTTATGATGGAAGACGGCGAAGAAGAAGAGTACGATGACAACTATGTGCCCCCTGAATACGGTGATGCTGCAACGGGGTGAGCTGGTGAAGATCAAGAGGAACCAGACGATGTGCCCAATGATGCCGCAACGGGTGAAGCTGCTGAAGATCAAGAGGAACCAGACGATGTGCCCGATGATGATGATCTCCGCCGGGTCATTGTCGATGCAAGGACGCAATGCGAAAGTCAAGAGGAGAAGCTGAAGTTCGATCACATGTTAGAGGATCACAAAAAAGGGTTATACCCCAGTTGCGAAGATGGCAACACAAAGCTCGGTATCATACTGGAATTGCTGCAGTGGAAGGCAGAGAATGCTATGACTGACAAAGGATTTGAGAAGCTACTGAAAATATTGAAGAAGAAGCTTCCAAAGGATAATGAATTGCCCGACAGTACATACGCAGCAAAGAAGGTCGTATGCCCTCTAGAATTGGAGGTAGAGAAGATACATGCATGCCCTAATGACTGCATCCTCTACCACGGTGCATACAAGGATCTGAACGCATGTCCGGTATGTGGTGCATTGCGGTATAAGATCAGATGAGATGACCCTGGTGATGTTGACAGCGAGCCCCCCAGGAAGAGGGTTCCTGCGAAGGTGATGTGGTATGCTC
>NW_025309348.1:0-664 GCF_018294505.1 Triticum aestivum
AAAACTGCAGGAAAAGAACAGAGGAGCATGTTGCCGCACCCATCCATTTTGACAATATAATGGTACAGGAGATCCTACATATATTTTTAATTTTATTTTTAGGTAAGGAGCTGCTGCAACACACAATTCATATATGTCGAATAACTGATAAGATGTAAAAGTTTGATCAACCAACTTTTTGTTTGGCTGCTGTATTCATTTCTAGAACTATTTATTTTGCTTGTGCGTAGCACATATTGTCCTTTGTTATGACTACCTTATGTTGTACGACGGCAATGCGACACACTTTTATGTTTTTTCCATGAAATGGTGAAGGTAGTATGCCCAATAGACACCGATAAGGCATGTTTTACCTTATCAAGACTCTTAAGCTTGTTTCGCATTGATTTCCGACTATTATGCGATATGTCAAATGCAAGTCTGAGTTATGAAAAAAGAGAATTAACTATTGGGACTTCATAACCAACCAAAGGACTGAAAATAAAGATTATACAACATGCCGAAGCCAGAGATTTGTAGGAGTGCGTTTACTCTAGAGATGGCAAATGGTGTGAAATATGAATCCTCGACAATTACAACACCAGCAAGCTTATTTAAAATTAGGAATGTTATTTGTGCATCTGCTTCATAAGGAACACCAATAGTCTTTATTATTCATCAATAT
>NW_025309349.1:0-664 GCF_018294505.1 Triticum aestivum
TTTTTTTTTTCATTTTGGATTTTAAAACAGATTGATTGGACTTGAATTCCCACTTGATTGCTTTTTCTCTCTCCTCACAAAACAAGCTATGTTCTCCTATATATTTCCTTCAGAAAAGAGGAAAAAAAAGACCAAAACAAGCTTTTTCAAGATCGGTCACCATCTGTGCCCCCGTGTATGTTCAGAGTGTTCCAACACCGCATGGATAACGGGCAGTTGAAGAAAAGATGATAAAATAGTTTTTTAAAATAAATAACCAACTCTAGATGATAAAAAGCAGAGTGAGGGGAAATCATGCAAGTTGTTACTTCGTTGTGCACTTGCCTCAAGCGCAGGCGCAATTGTGAGTGATGGGATCCAAAACGGAAGTGCCCACACCTGTTATTCAAATACAATATTTTCACTTAGCGTAAAACATAGCATCCTTACATCAGCAAACAAGAAATATAACATCGCTCTGGCGGCCCGTGGAGGGGAGGGAATCCTGGTGCCTCGGCTTCGGCTAGTCGATGGTTTAGGATTTTCAGTCCTCGCATGGGTGACACTTCTTCCTTGAGTCAACCTTTCGGGCTTCGATTCTCCTATAGTCCGTCTGTCGGGACGGATTAGATGGGGGCCCGACGTAGAGTCCTGCAAGCTCTCGGGGCGGCGATGTTAGGTCTTC
>NW_025309350.1:0-664 GCF_018294505.1 Triticum aestivum
GTCTGTTACAAAGGGATTTCATTTTCTTGAACTTATTTGAACTCCTAGTTTTTCTGTTTTCAAAATGCACCATTCAAAGCCACATCATCGATTTTCAACCCTTTCTGACTTCATTTGTTATTTTTCATGCATTTACTGTTTTTTTGAGCTAAAAGACCCTGAAATTGAAAAAAGCACTACAAATGAACTCTTAAAAGGTTGAAAGTTTGCATGGTGTCATCATTTCACCCACATAGCATGTGCAAGAAAGTAGAGAGGCTTAATTCAAAAACTGGATGCACTTCGTGTACAAAACAGACAATCTCATTCGAAGTATCAGGGTTTCACACGGAAACTCGTCTGTTACAAAGGGATTTCATTTTCTTGATCTTATTTGAACTCCTAGTTTTTCTGTTTTCAAAATGCACCATTCAAAGCCACATCATTGATTTTCAACCCTTTCTGACTTCATTTGTTATTTTTCATGCATTTACAGATTTTTTTGAGCTATAAGACCCTGAAATTGAAAAAAGCACTACAAATGAACTCTTAAAAGGTTGAAACTTGGCATGGTGTCATCATTTCACCCACATAGCATGTGTAAGAAAGCAGACAGGCTTACGGCAAAAACTGGATGCACTTCGTGTACAAAACGGACAATCTCATTCGAAGTATCAGGGTTTCA
>NW_025309351.1:0-664 GCF_018294505.1 Triticum aestivum
TGTTTATGTTAGCCAATTTGCGATGGTCCAACAAGCACATCAGCCCATTAATCTTATGGGCTAGTTATGTTTTTTATTACCCATAATATGTTTCCAGGCCTACTTCATCCGGCCCATCAAAGTTTTACACAACGAAGCCCATTTGTGATTTTTACACGAAACAATTTAGCACCCGACACTGACAACTATTAACTATTTGTACAAATATTAAGATAGAAAATAGGCACGGTATTACGAAGCACAAGTCACATTAGACAAGCAGTATTGGTCCTCCATGACACATCCAGCATAGCATTCAGTTTACATCTCGAGATCCACTAACCATCAAGCACAAAAATGCAACCAGTTTGCATCCAACTGTATGCAGTTTGCATAACAAAAGGCTGACAAAATAACAAGCTAGGTGCCACCGGTATATCCCACATGCATAGAGCTTCCAGCAGCTTTTTGGACAAACAACTTACCCTTCAGCTGATCTTGATGGAATCTGACTTAGCAATAAGTCTAGTTTTGCATCCATCTCAGCTTGTTTCTTCCTGTTCTCCTCGTCTCGCTTCCTGTACTCCTCATCTTTCCTGGCCCTTTCCTCTCCAGATTCCTTCAACTTCTTGGTCAAGGTGTCAACATGTGCTCGAAGCTCAACATTCCTCTTCTGCGCTGCCAA
>NW_025309352.1:0-664 GCF_018294505.1 Triticum aestivum
AAATATGAAAAATATGAAAAACCTGCCCACATAATCTTCTTATGTCACATACTAATGATTCAAGTCGATATACATGGTCTACATATATTTAAAAGAATACATGTACCTAATGCTCGATTTGAACTATGGTCAATTTGAACTACACATACATGATCTTATGCTCATGATTTTTTTTTGGAAATATCATTTTTTTTTAGATTCACAAGACGATATGGATGTTATATTTGGATTCTCCTCATTTTTTGATAGGTTTAGACATATTATTTGTCAAATTCAGATTTAAGGATTTAAAGATATTAAATATTCCATATTAAATAGAAAAAGAAAAATATTAATTATTTTATTTTATTTGAATTGAAAATTATTATTATTATTACTTATTCATTATTGTGTATTTAAGTATTTGTATGGAATTCAAAAATAAAAAGGTGTGACACCACAGTCCAAGAGTTAATATGATTGATATGGTACTATTCTCACTAAGATATGATTTCTTTCTTGATAGGTCATCCGGAAGGAATGGAGAAGTTAAGCGTGTTGGGGTTGGAGTAGTGTGAGGATGGGTGGCCGAGCGGGAAGTTTGACCACAAGTGCAATTTGATTTTACATTAAACGTGCTGAGAGTTAAAAATGTCCGTTGTGAAATTAACAAGTCTGAAAAAAA
>NW_025309353.1:0-664 GCF_018294505.1 Triticum aestivum
TGTGTGGTAACGCAAAGGTACCAAAGCAGATTCCTGCTACCGAGGAGCAGAAGTGGCTCATCGAGCCCACGGGGAAAGAGTAAGTGCCACTTTATAATAATTTCATTATTTTGCTTGTCACATGCTTATATTTCTCTTTATTTTGCTTGTCACATGCTAATATTTCATTGTTTTGCAGCAACTGGATATATCCTAAAGGGGCCCGTATTCCCAACGGCCTCATCATCGTCTTGCTGAAGGTATACTGGCCGGGGCTGTACTGTCCGGATCCAGTCAGGCACCCAGACCGCCTGGTTTTGGCCACGTGCTGGGACCACTGGGTAGCGGCCCCCCACGCGGACTATGAGACCCATGCTAAGGCCGTGATCACTAACTTTTGGGTGAGTTCTCTTTAGAAGCACAAGTCCATTCTGGTTTCATGAATGATTTAACTCATGGCTTCTTCCATTCTGATTTCATGAATGATTGTAGAAATACTATCGAGTTCTTCCGGAGCACAAGGCCATTGCCGACCAGATCGTGCTTTGCCAAGCCAAGAGTAAGGCCCGCCAGATGCAGTACGAGGTGCGTTGGGTGGCCATCTCGACATACTATCACGACGCTTTTGGTGTGAAGATGACCAAGGAAGAAGCGCGGAGGACAGACATTACCTTGCAGAGGCACC
>NW_025309354.1:0-664 GCF_018294505.1 Triticum aestivum
GAATTAGCGCCGTAGCTCTGAAGATAACCTGCAAAAAATGAATGTTTGTTGTTCTGTTAAATACCAGATCATTTCTGCAATTCCAAAGCACCCACACTAAGGCGCACACCCCCACGCGAATATGTCTTGCTACCCCGGGCTCTACCCTGTTTAGCCATGTTCCAAATAACATGTTAACCGAATTCGGTGGAGGAATATTGAAAGCAATATGAATAGTCGTCCAAAGAGTTCTAGCTAGTGGGCAATCAAAGAACAGATGTTTAATAGTTTCACCCTGATCATAGAAACTACACCTAGTAGGCCCTGTCCAATTACGCTTTGTCAAATTGTCCTTTGTTAAGATAACTTGTTTGTGTAGAAACCACATAAACACTTTGATCTTCAAAGGAAATTTGACATCCCACACATGCTTGGAGCTAGGAATCGAGCTCGAATTGATGACATCAACATACATTGATTTAACTGTAAATTCGCCCGACCTAGTGAGATTCCAGCATAGTTTATCAGGTTGTTGTGAAAGTTGGACATTTATCAGTCTCCTAACTAGATGTAGCCAATCTTCCTAACGATTGCCCACTAACGACCTTCTAAACTGAATATTAAGGGGGATCGAATGAAAGACCGTTGCAACCAGAGCGTCGCGTCTTTGGACAATGCGATACAA
>NW_025309355.1:0-664 GCF_018294505.1 Triticum aestivum
GGCATTGTTGGCCGTCCTTGTTGAGCATCACAACAATGGTGACCATGCTCAAAATGGTTGGAAGCCACATGTGTATAATGCTTGCATTAAGCATGTCAAGGATACATGTGATGTTGACATTACGAAGGAAAACATAACAGGAAGAATCAAAACATTTGACAAGCAGTATGAGATCATTACCAAGATGCTTGCACAGAGTGGCTTTGGATGGGATTGGGTAAAGAACATGGTGTCGGTTGATAGTGACGAAGTGTGGTCTCGATATGTGGAGGTACTTAACACCAAATTTATTTTGTGGTTATTTTTGCAACTTCAGTATATCTCTAATATTTGTGTGTTTTGTGTAGGCTAACAAGGACGCACGTGCCTATAGGAACAAGGTAGTGCTCAATTGGGAGTCTATCAATACCATATATTCAAAAGATCATGCAACCGGTGTAGGTGCTAGGACAGGAGCTGAATGTGTTCAAGAACCACAAGACACACCCGTAGTTGAAGAATCTCCTGAGGTGCCTCAAAAGAGGCAACACACCGGGGATGCTATCTTGTGTATGATGGGAAAGATGAAGATGTCTTTCAATGATGCTTTGAAGACAACCGAGCCACTTCCTATGCCAAAGGTGACTCCTCCAACAGAAATCCTTGCTGCACTAAAGAAGGTACC
>NW_025309356.1:0-664 GCF_018294505.1 Triticum aestivum
GAACTACATGATCTTGTGCTATGCTTAGGATTGGGTCTTGTCCATCACATCATTCTCCTAATGATGTGATCCCGTTATCAATGACATCCAATGTCCATAGTCAGGAAACCATGACTATCTATTGATCAACGAGCTAGTCAACTAGAGGCTCACTAGGGACATAATGTGGTCTATGTATTCACACGTGTATTACGATTTCCAGATAATAGAATTATAGCATGAATAACAGTCTCCCACTTGCACTAGAGTCAATAATCTAGTTACATTGTGATGAATCCAACACCCATAGAGTTCTGGTGTTGATCATGTTTTTCTCGCGAAAGAGGTTTAGTCAACGGATCTGCGACATTCAGATCCGTATGTACTTTGCAAATATCTATGTCTCCATCTTGAACATTTTCACGGATGGAGTTGAAACGGCGCTTGATGTGCCTGGTCTTCTTGTGAAACCTGGGCTCCTTGGCAAGGGCAATAGCTCCAGTGTTGTCACAGAAGAGTTTGATTGGCCCCGATGCATTGGGTATGACTCCTAGGTCGGTGATGAACTCCTTCACCCAAATTGCTTCATGCGCTGCCTCCGAGGCTGCCATGTACTCCGCTTCACATGTAGATCCCGCCACGACGCTCTACTTGCAGCTGCACCAGCTTACTGCTCCACCATTCA
>NW_025309357.1:0-664 GCF_018294505.1 Triticum aestivum
TTGAAAGAGATTGTCCGTTTTGTACACGAAGTGCATCCAGTTTTTGCCGTAACCCTCTCCACTTTCTTGCACATGCTATGTGGATGAAATGATGATATCATGCCAACTTTCAACCTTTTCAGAGTTCATTTGAAATGCTTTTCAATTTTAGGGTCTTATAGCTCAAAATAATTAGTAAATGCATGAAAAATAACAAATGAAGTCACAAAGGATTGAAAAATGATGATGTGGCTTTGAATGGTGCATTTTGAACACACACAAAAGTCAGGAGTTCAAATAAGTTTTAAAAAATGAAATCCGTTTGTAACAGACGAGTTTCCGGAGGAAATCCTGATACTTTGAAAGAGATTGTCCGTTTTGTACACGAAGTGCATCTAGTTTTTGCCGTAACCCTCTCAACTTTCTTGCACATGCTATGTGGATGAAATGATGATATCATGCCAACTTTCAACCTTTTCAGAGTTCATTTGAAATGCTTTTCAATTTTAGGGTCTAATAGCTCAAAATAATTAGTAAATGCATGAAAAATAAAAAATGAAGTCTGAAAGGATTGAAAAATGATGATGTGGCTTTGAATGGTGCATTTTGAACACACAAAAAGTCAGGAGTTCAAATAAGTTTGAAAAAATGAAATCCCTTTGTAACAGACGAGTTTCCAGATGAA
>NW_025309358.1:0-664 GCF_018294505.1 Triticum aestivum
AAAAAAACAAATTAAAATATATATTCCTGTCTTGACCAGATGAGCGTGCAAACTACAATCACCAGGGTGTCAGGTAGGGCCAGAAGACTATTTTAATTTTTTTTAAAACTTCGAGACGGCCACATAGCATGGAGTCGACCCCAACGATTTTAAGCTTACATGCACGGTACACGTTATCCTAGACTACTCTACACATGAAACTGCCACACGAGCGTCCGGGCTGCGCTTGGCTCTTCGCCTCTTCGGGAAGTCGAACAATGATGAAGTACTACTGCACTGGAGGAGTACTACAGTACGCTTCTGGCCATCTGACACCGATTGAACTGCTGCATGTCCACCGTGTGCGGGAGGGAGAGCGTTTAGCGAAAGCTTCTCCTAGTCTTGCCAGCCACCAAGCTCATGGGCGAGGGAGGGACGCTCCTGCCTTTGCGTGTATGACAGGTGGGCCCGACAGGTGTGTGGCCAACCTGTCATACAGCCAAAGGCAGGTGCAGTTAAGTCCGCGAGGGAGAGGATAATCAAACTTCTCGTTGATGTACGAGTTGACGCGACACATCAAAGCACTGCACTTGATATATTTCAATAATTTGCGTTTACCGATGCATTAATTACAACGCATGCATGCATGCCGTGACTCTCCTTTTGATACTTGCATGTGTTGATT
>NW_025309359.1:0-664 GCF_018294505.1 Triticum aestivum
CCCGCCGTCGCCTCGAGCTCCCCTGCTACGGGCTCGCCGTCGCTGCCCGCTCCTCGTCGCCGTCGCCCTGCCCCCCTGCCCCGTCCCGCCCCGCGCGCCGGCACCCTCGCCTGCCCCCGCGCTGTGAGCCGCCGCCCGACTCTTTTAATGTTTAAGCTCTTTTTTTTATGCTCTGTTTTTTTATGTTTTAATTTTTTTGTTCATATGTGATGTATATGTGTATGTGGCTATAATGTATATGTGTATGTGAACAATGCAAAAGATAGTTTTTTAGAAAAATTAGGATTTTTTTTCTGTTCATAGATTTTTTTGGTGATATTAATTAGTGTAAATATGCAAATGTTTGTATATTCATATGAACAATGAATTAGGCAATATTACTTCATGTATTTTTAAGAAGGAAGAAGAAGAAAAAGAATGAGAGGAAAAAGGAAATAAGAAGAGGAAGAAAGGAGAAGAAGAGGGGAGAGGAGGAGAAATAAATAAGAAGAAGAAAAAAGAAGAAAAATAAGAGGAGAAGAAGAAAGGAATAGAGGAGAAGAAGAAAAAATAGAAAAAAATTCTATTTTTTCTTCTTCTCCTCTATTCCTTTCTTCTTCTCCTCTTTTTTTTCTTCTTCTTTTTCTTATTCTTCTTCCTTCTTCCTTCTTCCTCTTTTCTTCCT
>NW_025309360.1:0-664 GCF_018294505.1 Triticum aestivum
ATAGCGCCCCAAGTTCGGCCTTTCGACTGCTAGGGGCTTCGCCGAAATTTAAAATTATAGACTTATATGGCTAAGTGAGAGTTATAAATCCGCATAGTCCGATTGACTGGTTCGTTTAGCTAAACACTGATACGTCTCCAACGTATCTATAATTTATGAAGCATTCATGCTATTTTATTATCTGTTTTGAATGATTACGGGCTTTATTATACACTTTTATATTACTTTTGGGACTAACCTATTAACCGGAGGCCTAGCCCATATTGTTGTTTTATTTCCTGTTTCAGTATTTCGAAGAAAAGGAATATCAAACGGAGTCCAAACGGAATGAAACCTTCGGCAGCGTTATTTTTGGGAAGAATATCACCCAGGAGACTTGGAGTTCATGTCAGAAGAGCCTCGAGGAAGACACGAGATAGGAGGGCACCCCTCCCCTACTAGGCGCGCCCTCCTATCTCATGGGCCCCTCGAGCACCCCCCCCCCCGACTGACTTCTTTCGCCTATATAAGCCTACGTACCCTAAAAACAATAAAAATCAAGATAGATCGGGAGTTCCACCGCCGCAAGCCTCTGTAGCCACCAAAAACCTCTCGGGAGCCCGTTCCGGCACCCTGCCGGAGGGGGATCCTTCACCGGTGGCCATCTTCATCATCCCGGCGCTCT
>NW_025309361.1:0-664 GCF_018294505.1 Triticum aestivum
AGGCCGCGAGCCAGAGCTCGGTTATCGGGTTTATCAGCGTTGCTCGGACGGACCCAAGCACAAGCATCGTGCCAACGTGAGTAGCTTCTGTTGCAGGATGAGTTGGCAATGTAAGGGGACCGCAAGGCGGACAGGTCTCGAAGCAAGCAGGTGATGGTAATAAAATAGCTCATGAGAGATGGTTAGGCAATTCGGATGAATGCGAGAAGGATACATGTCGCGGGGATGGACCCACGTGACTTGGGGATAATGCAGCCTGAGGGGCGCCCCCAAACTGAATCAACTAAAAGATGTCACCTGGCACTATTGCTAAAGAGATGTCGGGGTAGCAGAAGATGTGTTCTGCTGAAGTCGTTCCTCATGAGCCGCCTTGGCCCTGAGCCTCGGGAGGCTCCGAGGGCCCGGGGGCTCCTGAGGATCCATCTCCATCTCCGCCCTGATCGCTTGGTGCCTAGCCTCCTGAGCCGCCAGGATGTCCCGCATGCGGCGCTGAAATGCCATAGCCGTGCTCGGCAGCCAAAGGTCATGCGAACATAGCTGTAAGGGGAACCCTCGCATCGGCAGACACGGGACGGCCAGAAGAGCTGCTGAGATGCGGCCTTGTTGAGCCCTGGGATGTCAATGTAGACGCGGAACTCCTTACCCTCTCCAGGGCAAGGAGCCG
>NW_025309362.1:0-664 GCF_018294505.1 Triticum aestivum
GCGCCGGGACAGAGGCGGGCGCGGCGAGGCAAGCGTGAGGCATGGCGACCAGTGGCACCAGCAATCGGCAGCGGCAACAGTAGTAGGCGGTGTTGGCGGTAGCAGGAGCAACAGGCGACCGCAGTAGGGCGGGCTTGGGGCACAACATGTAGCGGCAGGCGCGGTGCGGAGGCGAGCGAGGGCCGGTGCAAGTGGAGGAAGGAATCCCTGATGAAATGAATTGTCGATTTACTTCTTGAGCTCAAGGAGTTCATGCGGCGACATCTTGTAGGGTCGCTTGTCTATAGGAGTGGTGCCTGGTTTCAAGTCGATGATGAATTCAACAACTCAAACAGGAGATATCCCTGGAAGTACTTCTGGAAAGACATCTTGAAATTCGCGAATGACTGGAATGTTTTCAATGCCCTCAAATGGTGACGCGTTCAACGCATTCAAGTGTAGCAACCAGACCTCAAACAGTCTGATCTCTGTGCATCAGTGTCATCGCTAGATCAGTAATGCTGACACGCACAATACTCGAAGGATTTATAACAGAGTAGCAATCACACAATTATTACATCAAATGTCTCAAAAGAGAACTTATTACAATAAATATGGCTTAAGTCCATATAATAACGATAACATCGGAAGGCTTGGAAGATAAGTGACTCCATCAACTCCAACG
>NW_025309363.1:0-664 GCF_018294505.1 Triticum aestivum
CACCCACATAGCATGTGCGAGAAAGTAGAGAGGGTTACGGCAAAAACTGGATGCACTTCGTGTACAAAACGGACAATCTCTTTCGAAGTATCAGAGTTTCATACGGAAACTCGTCTGTTACACTTATTTGAACTCCATTGTTTTTCTGTGTTCAAAATGCACCATTCAAAGCCAAATCATCAATTTACAACCCTTTCTGACTTCATTTGTTATTTTTCATGCATTTACTGATTATTTTGAGCTATAAGACCATGAAATTGAAAAGCATTTGAAATGAACTCTGAAAAGGTTCCAAGAAGGCATGGTATCATCATTTCACCCACATAGCATGTGCGAGAAAGTAGAGAGGGTTACGGCAAAAACTGGATGCACTTCGTGTACAAAACGGACAATTTCTTTCGAAGTATCAGGGTTTCATATGGAAACTCGTCTGTTACAAAGGGATTTCATTTTTTTAAGTGATTTGAATTCCCTTGTTTTTCTGTGTTCAGAATGCACCATTCAAAGTCACATCATCAATTTACAACCCTTTCTGACTTCATTTGTTATTTTTGATGCATTTACTGATTATTTTGAGCTATAAAACCATGAAATTGAAAAGTATTTCAAATGAACTCTGAAAAGGTTCCAAGTTGGCATGGTATCATAATTTCAGCCACATAGC
>NW_025309364.1:0-664 GCF_018294505.1 Triticum aestivum
ATATATATATATATATATATATATATATATATATATTACAATTCTGTTTTTTGTCTTGCTGACGGAGAGGAACTTTGGAGCTTGTGGGGTTGCGTGTGTAGGTACTCCATGCCTTTTTCCCGTGGCAGAGAAGGGGTATTAGGGTAATAGAACTAGCAAGTTAGTACTATCATTCTCTCAAAGCTTTTTCTAAACCTGGTACGAATGGAGGTCTTGTTGTTTTATTACTCTTTGATTTTTTTTCATGTCATCATGTCTCACGGCATGCGAGGGTCATTCCATAAATTTGCTAACAGTAATAAAAGGTTTGGGGTGGTGGGAAGGTGAGATGATAAACTTTTAAAGCGAGGACAATGCTAAAATAAGGACGGATGAAGGCAATGAAGGTAGAGGGGAAGGAAGGAGTAGGGAGATAGATGTCGCTTTTGTAAGGAAAGAAGGAGAGATAATCTGCATTTGCCACTGGAATATCAATGAAACCACACTGTGTCATGCTTGACACATACAATTCTGAATTAGAACAATTGGGTCATACATGTGTTTTTGTTATTCCATTGCCAACGCACTAGAACAATTGTATGATCCATGTGCTTTTGTTATTCCGTGGCAACGCACGGGCATCATACTATATATATGTATATATATATATATATATATATATATA
>NW_025309365.1:0-664 GCF_018294505.1 Triticum aestivum
TTTCTTCTTCAACTAAATTTAACCTCTCGACAATAGGGTCGGTTGGAATTTCCGGTTCAACAACCTCCTAGATAAATAAAATCTATGTCACGTTGGTCGGCATAATTTTCATAAACAATAAATGAACCAATAGTTATGAAAAGATAATATATACCACATCCGAATCATAGACAGGACGAGGGCCGACGGGGGCGGATACCAAAACCATCGGCGCACTATATAAGATGCAATAATAAAAGTAAGAAAATAATACAAGTATCTATCTAAACAAACAAGTAATAATATTTTTCCTTTCAGAAAGAAGATAAGAACAAGAGGCTCACCACGGTGGTGCCGGCGATGAGATCGGCGCGGGTGATCGACGGCGGTGAAGACGGGGACGGGGCGTGACGGACCGCTAAACCTAGATAAATATTGAGGAAAATGGAGCTTGGCGGTCGAGCTTGGAGAGGAGAAACCTTAAGTGGTGTGGCTCGGGCATTCCATCGAACACCTTGTGTGCATAGGAGGTGAGCTAGAGCACCACCAAGCCCTCTCCCCCTCGGCCAGAAAAAACAGAGCAGTGTGCTCTGCTCTTGCGCGAGGGGCTATATATAGGCACCACTATTGGTCCCGGTTGGTGGCATGAACCGGGACTAGAGGTAACCCTTTTGGTCCCGGTTCA
>NW_025309366.1:0-664 GCF_018294505.1 Triticum aestivum
CGGTGATCGGCAACCGTTGTAGTCAAAAACTCTCAAAGCTTGGATAGAGCGATTACCAGGGAGAGTCAAACACACGACGTAGATGTATGTGGAGCTGGGAAGGCTTATAGTATGGTAGCAAAAAGGGTCAGCAATAATCAATTCAGAGATGCAAAGTTGAATAAACGCTCAACGACGGTACTGTGCTGGTCCTAGGCTAGACTGTGCTAGAGACGCGAGCCTAGAACACCAACAAAATCACGGCGCGGCACGTAAACAAGGGAAAAGCACATTCTGAATTTTTTTTTCGCTCTTTTTTTTGCGCTGCTTTTTTTTTGCGCTCTTTTTTTTTTGCGCTGCTTTTTTTTTGCGAAAAATCACTATAATGGCGAGTGTCTCAAAACTCTTCTTAGCTCAAACTGACAGGATGGGCACGAAATTTTTTCGACCAATTTTTTTTTTGACTGCCCGGACCCAAAAACTGGAAACGGGTCAAAAAAAACTTCCTATAATGGCACCTGTCTCAAAACACTCAGAAACACCTAAAAATAGGATAGCCAGAAATTTTTTCGAAAAATGCGTTTTCGAAAAATTTTGGGCCTAAACGGAGCGTGGCTACCCGACTCTTTTTTTTTTCCGAAACCTACTCCGGCAAGGAAACACGAATCGGAAACTAGATGGATCT
>NW_025309367.1:0-664 GCF_018294505.1 Triticum aestivum
AAATGAGCCATGGGTACTGGCTTCCCAAGTGGACCAATGCTTCTTCATTACCGACCCGCCAAAGCCCAGTCGTGTTGTCGTGAGGAGAGGCAAAAGGAAGATCATCGGAATGGATGGAGTAGCCAATGAGCAAGACTTCGACAAGTACGGCGACCCGAGGATCGAACATGACGACGATGATGAAGTAGCAGCATACACCACAAGAAGAAGCAGGACCACCCTACCTAAAGGACGTCCGTTCCACAGAAGAACTCCATTTGCGAAAAAGAAGGGCAAGAAGATTGTGAACAGATAGCTAGCTAAGATCGATTGTATTTAAATCGTAGCCTTCATTTCTCGATTGTATTTCATGGGTACTTTTTGAACTATCATGAATATTTTTAAATTTCATGGACACTCGATCTCGATCCCGGCCCCCTCCATCTCGATCGCTATCCCACCTCGCCAGATCCGGTCCCCCTCGCCGCCAAGCACCCCCCCAGTCCACCGGCCGCCGCTGCCGACCCCCCGCACCCTCGATTCCCCTACTCAACCGCCGCCGCCGACCCCCCGCACCCCGCGCACCGTCTTATAAAAAAATAAGTATCAAACAGCTTTTTAAATGCTACTGTCTTATAAAAAAATATTACTGTTATTATTTAAACAAGTTTGAACATATTTAAAC
>NW_025309368.1:0-663 GCF_018294505.1 Triticum aestivum
TTTTTTTTTGCGAAAAATCACTATAATGGCGAGTGTCTCAAAACTCTTCCTAGCTCAAACTGACAGGATGGGCACGAAATTTTTCGACCAATTTTTTTTTTTTTCGACTGCCCGGACCCAAAAACTGGAAACGGGTCAAAAAAAACTTCCTATAATGGCACCTGTCTCAAAACACTCAGAAACACCTAAAAATAGGATAGCCAGAAATTTTTTCGAAAAATGCGTTTTCGAAAATTTTTGGGCCTAAACGGAGCGTGGCTACCCGACTCTCTTTTTTTTTTCCGAAACCTACTCCGGCAAGGAAACACGAATCGGAAACTAGATGGATCTCGAAAACAACCCTAGTAAGCAAGGAACTCGGATTGGTGGTGGATATATGGTGGTGGTATATGGCAGCGGTGGTGGTAGCGGTGGTAGTATATGGATATGGATCGGTGGTGGTATATGGGCACGGATTGGTGGTGGTATATGGATACGGATTCGGAGCGGTAGTGGTAGATGGCAGGGGCGATGATGATGGTGCGGCGGCGGCGTGACAACTTATGACCAGAACTCGAAACTCTAAAAGACTAGACGCTAAGACCAGCAACTAGACCGACGATGCAACCGCAAATTCAACAAAGCAAAACCCTAAAAAGATTATGCAAAGGCTCAGATTGGTTC
>NW_025309369.1:0-663 GCF_018294505.1 Triticum aestivum
AGTGGTGTCACGTGCTCGTCTCGCGTAACCCTAAGATAGCTTACTGAAGTAAATTGATCTAATGCTTTTCGGTTAGTACTATCCTGAAATAAAATTTAGTTAAACAAAAAATAGCTTACTGAAGTAAATTGATCTAATGCTTTTCGGTTGAATCGACATTAAATTGATCTACTACGAACAAGTTTTAAATTAATAAGAAAATCTAAAAAGCAAGAACATATTTATAGAAATGAACAACTTTTGAATTTGTGAATTTTTTTAGGATAACAAGAACATTTTTTAAAACACAAACATTTTTTGAAATGAACAACATTTTCTGAAATTTCTACCAAATTTCTAAAACACCAACATTTTTACGTCGTCGCTACTGCGACGACGTCCGCCTCGACTCGCGTAACCCTAAGATAGATAGGGTGGCCGTGGCGTCGCGTGCTCGTCTCGGCGTCCGTCGTCGCTACCGCGATGACGTCCGCCTCGACTCACGTTACGCTAAGACAGGGTGGCAGTGGTGTCACGTGCTCGTCTCGGCATCCGTCGTCGCTACCGCGACGACGTCCGCCTCGACTCGCGTTACGCAAAGTCAGGGTGGGAATGGTGTCACGTGCTCGTCTCGGCGTCCGTCGTCGCTACCGCGACGACGTCCCCCTCGACTCGCGTTACGCT
>NW_025309370.1:0-663 GCF_018294505.1 Triticum aestivum
GCTCCAAAATGACCTATTTAACCTAGGATAGCTCTAAAATGACCTATACTTAGAATTTTTTTCCTCCAAAATGACTTAATATGCTCAGCTAGCTTAAAAATGACCTATTTAACCTAGGATAGCTCAAAAGTGACCTATACTTAGCATCTTTTTCTCCAAAATGACTTAATATGCTTAGCTAACTCTAAAATGACATAATATGCTTAAGAAATGACATATTTTAGGTCGACTTCATATGCTTAGCTAACTCCAAAATGACATAATAACCTTACTTAGCTCCGAAACGACCTATTTAACCTAGGATGGCTCTAAAATGACCTATACTTAGCATTTTTCCTCCAAAATGACTCAATATGCTTAGGTAGCTAAAAAATTACATAATAAGCTTAATTAGCTCCAAAATGACCTATTTAACCTAAGATAGCTCTAAAATGACCTATACTTCACATATTTTCCTCCAAAATGATTTAATATGCTTAGCTAGTTTAAAATGACAAATTTAACCTAGGATAGCTCTAAAATGACCTATACTTAACATCTTTTCCTCCAAAATGACTTAATATGCTTAACTAGCTCTAAAATGACACAATATGCTTAAGAAATGACATATTTGAGGTCCTAAATGACTTCATATGCTTAGCTAGCTCCAAAATGACATAATAA
>NW_025309371.1:0-663 GCF_018294505.1 Triticum aestivum
TCCACCGCCGCCGACGACCCACCGCACCCTCCCCGGCCCGCTCCACCGCCGCCGACGACCCCCCGCACCCTCCCCGGCCCGCTCCACCGTCACAAATGAATGCAGCTAAAATTGCAAAAAAAAAATTTGATTATATTTTCAAATAACAAATTTGATGATATTTTCAAATAATAAATTTGATGATATTTTTTCATATTCATAAATATTTTCAAATAACAAATTTGATGATATTTTTTAAAAAATTATTACTGTTTTTGTAAAGAATATTACTGTTTCATATTCATATTCATTTTCAAAAAAATTATTAGATGCAATAAAAAATAATAATAATAAAATCACTTATGGCGCACCTCTGGCTGGTGCGCCATTGCTATATAAAAAAAAGAATACTAATGGCGCACCGGTCGTGGGTGCGCCATTGCTATGTAAAAAAACATTCTAATGGCGCGCCGCTTCGGTTTGCGCCATTAGTAAGTTTCCCCCCTTAGCTAATTCCTCCCTCTCCCTCGCCAATCCACCCGCGCGCTCACCTGACCCACGACGCCGCCGACCCGACCCCCGCCGGACTCCACCCCCGCCGCCCCCGCGCCCCCGCGCCCCCACCACTGCAGCTCCCCCGCGCCGCCGCCCCCGCGTCTACCCGCCGCCCCACCTCGTCTTCCA
>NW_025309372.1:0-663 GCF_018294505.1 Triticum aestivum
AAACGGCGTTGTGGAGCACGGGCGAGTGAGGTAAAGCATTGCGCAGCCTCCTGGAGTCACCACGAGCTCGGTGAGATGCACGGGCGCGACCCGTTCGAGCTCAGGCCACGGCGGCGACATGGTCAGCGGCGGCCGGAGTTCAGCCGCGACGGGCTATGGCCTAGAGCTCGCAAACGCGAGGGGAGAGAGAGGGGTTCTGCACGGAGGCTCACCGCGGAGCTGTAGGGAGGGTCAGTGGGCTCGGGGGCGCGCCGGAGTGGCCGAATTCGACGGAGACGGCACCGGGGCCGAAGCTCGGAGATGATGACGATGGCGGCTACTCGGGGCCCTTCCGGTCACGTGGCTCGGTGAGGGGGTTGGCGACGAGGTGCAGGAGCTCGGGAGCACGTCGGAGAGGGGAGGGGGTGGCCGTGGTCATGGCTACGGCGAGCGGCGCTCCCAGGTGCGTTCGGTGACGAGAGGGAGGAAGAACAGAGGAGGAGGAGGGGGTCCAGAGAGAGAGAGACGATCGAGGGGGGTCGAGGCCGTCTTCGTGGCGTCGCGAGGGGGTCGGGGAGGCTGCCACGGCGAAGCAGGAGGTGGCCGGCGTCGGCGCGCGTGCGTCTCGCCTCTGCCTACTGGCAGAGGAAGAAGAGGACAAGGGGGGGAAGTGGGCTGGGCCGG
>NW_025309373.1:0-663 GCF_018294505.1 Triticum aestivum
AGATCGAGTCTGTTCTTCATACCTACAGTCCACGAAAAAGCCACAAAAAAAAATTAGGGTTAGTTCATCATATCCGAACCAATCTGAGCCTTTGCATAATCTTTTTAGGGTTTTTGCTTTGTTGAATTTGCGGTTGCATCGTCGTGTCAAGTTGCTGGTCTTAGAGTCTAGTCTTTTAGAGTTTCGAGTTCTGGTCATAAGTTGTCACGCCGCCGCCGCACCATCATCATCGCCTTGCCATCTACCACCATTGCTTATCCGCCACCGCTTTGAATCCGTATCCATATACCACCACCGCTGCCATATACTACCGCCATATATCCACCACCAATCCGAGTTCTTTTCATAGTCGGTTTGTTTTAGAGATCCATATATTTTCCGTTTCGTGTTTCCTTGCCTGAGTAGGTCTCGAAAAAAAAAAAAGAGTCTGGAGACCCCCGGGCAGTTTTTAGGCCAAAATTTCGGCAACCCAAAATATTTTTTCCCTATCCTATTTTTAGGCCCCGGGTAGTGTTTTGAGACACTCGCCATCATAGTGATTTTTTGTCGCACTTTTTCGTCCTCGCTGCCCTGATTTCCGAAAAAAAAAATAGTCAAAAAATTTTGTGCCCATCCTGTCAGTTTGACCTGGGAAGAGTTTTGAGACACTCGCCATTATAGTGA
>NW_025309374.1:0-663 GCF_018294505.1 Triticum aestivum
AAAAAAAGAAAGAAGAAAAAAAAGGAAGAAGAAAAAAAGAAAGAAGAAAGAAAGAAGAAAGAATATGTTTTGGAATTCATTAATATTTTTTTGTTTTGATGAATTTTTTTGTGTCTAATAAAATCAATTTTTTGAAATACACGAATAATTTTTAAATTTACGAATATGTCATGAATCAGTGAAAAAATTAAATACGTGAACTATTCTGAAATCCCTAAACATTTTTTGAATACACAATATGTTTTTATTCCTGTTTTTTCCACAAAATCATCAACATTTTTTGAAAACCTTTTTTTTTGCAAAATCACAATGTTTTTGTATCCATGAACATTTTATGTTTCATTTTTTTGAATTCACATACATTTTATGATTTCTCAAATATCTTTTTTCATTGCTATATTTTGATATACTGAATTGTTTTAAAGATGAAAAGGATAAAAACAGGAAAAGAAAAAATGAAATGAAATGAAAAAGAAAAGAAAAAAGAGTGTGGCCAGCACCCCCCGCCCTGCACATGGGCCATCCCGACCCCACATATATTCGTCTCCATCCGCATCCCTGGCCAAACCCTAGCCACTCTACTCCAAGCTCTGTTCGGACAATTTGTTTATACGGAGAGGGGCGGCGAGGGGGGCGGCGATGCGCGCGGTGTTTTTTTAGGGA
>NW_025309375.1:0-663 GCF_018294505.1 Triticum aestivum
ATACGTACATGGGAAAATAATATTATCGGGGAGGGGGTATATCGACCCCCCCTCGTGTTGATGTTATCGGGAGAGGGGTATATCGATGACGACAGACCCATAAAACATAAGAAAATGAAGAAGAAATAAAAAGAGGAGAAGAAGAAAAGGAATAGAGGAGAAGATCGAAGAAAAAAAGAAGAAAAAAAAGAGGAGAAGAAGAAAGGAATAGAGGAGAGAAGAAGAAAAAGTAGAATTTTTTCTATTTTTTCTTCTTCTCTTCTATTCCTTTCTTCTTCTCCTCTTCTTTTTCTTGTTTTTTCCTCTTCTTATTTATTTCTCCTCTTCTTCCTCTCCTCTTCTTCTCCTTTCTTCCTCTTCTTATTTTCCTTTTTACTCTCATTCATAAAAAAATGTTCAAATAGAAAATTTCGAAAAAAGTAAAGGTTTTGCCTAATGCATTGTTCATATTTCATCATGTTCTATGAACAAAAAAACATCATATTTCATCCACATCCATGCATACATCATACATATATGAACAAAAACAATTATGATAACAAGCATATATATCATCATATATAAAAAAAAACAAGCATATATATGAAAAAAAAACAAGCATACATATGAAAAAATGCTAGGGAGGGCGCCGGCTGGACCAAGGTGAGGAGGACCGCGGGGTCG
>NW_025309376.1:0-663 GCF_018294505.1 Triticum aestivum
TCACTGTTTTCGGGTCCCGAAGCGATTTCCATAGTTTTTGAAGCCCAACGTGCGCTTATGTGTTGGTCATCAACACTCGCAGCTTTGGCCGATTCTGGCCCGTTTCTTGGACTCTTACTCACCATTTTGGGGTCCCAGGGCGATTTCCATAGTTGTTGAACCCTAAGGTGCGCTTATCTTTCGGTCATTAACACTCATAGTTTTGGCCGATTCTGGCCCGTTTCTTGCACTATTACTCACCGTTTTGGGGTCTCGAAGCGATTTCCATAGTTGTTGAACCCCAAGGTGCGCTTATGTTTTGGTCATTAACACTCACAGTTTTGGTCGATTCTGGCCCATTTCTTGAACTATTATTCACCGTTTCGGGGACCCAAAGCGATTTCCATAGTTGTTGAACCCCAAGGTGGGCTTATGTGTCGGTCGTGAACACTGACAGTTTTTGCCGATTCTGGCCCATTTCATGGACTATTACTCTTTGTTTTCGGGTCCCGAAGCAATTTCCAAGGTTAACGAATCTCGGGTGCGTTTACGTGTCGGTCACCAACAGTATCGGTTTTTGTCGATCTGACCCGTTTGGTGGACTATTAATCACCGTTTTGGGGTCTCGAAGCGATTTCCATGGTTGTTGAACCCCAAGGTGCGCTTACGTGTCGGTCATCAACA
>NW_025309377.1:0-663 GCF_018294505.1 Triticum aestivum
TATAAGCTAGTTCAAATAATTTTACACTAGAGTTGAACTAACTCTATAAGCTAGTTCAAATAATTTTACACTGGAGTTGAACTAGCTCTATAAGCTAGTTCAAATAATTTTACACTGGAGTTGAACTAGCTCTATAGCCTAGTACAAATAATTTTACACTAGAGTTGAACAAGCTCTATAAGCTTGTACAAGTAATTTTACACTAGAGTTGACTAGCTCTATAGTCTAGTACAAATAATTTTACACTAGAGTTGAACTAGCTCTATAAGCTAGTTCAAATAATTTTACACTAGAGTTGAACTAGCTCTATAGCCTAGTACAAATAATTTTACACTAGAGTTGAACTAGCTCTATAAGCTAGTTCAAATAATTTTACACTAGAGTTCAACTAGCTCTATAAGCTAGTTCAAATAATTTTCCACTAGAGTTGAACTAGCTCTATAACCTAGTTCAAATAATTTTACACTAGAGTTCAACTAGCTCTATAAGCTAGTTCAAATAATTTTACACTAGAATTGAACAAGTTCTATAAGCTAGTTCAAATACTTTTACACTTGAGTTGAACTAGCTCTATAAGCTTGTACAAATAATTTTACAGTATAGTTGAACTAGGTCTATAAGCTAGGTCAAATAATTTTACACTAGAGTTGAACTAGCTCTATA
>NW_025309378.1:0-663 GCF_018294505.1 Triticum aestivum
ACCGCCGCCGTCGACCCCCCGCACCCCACGCACCCTCCCCCGCTCCACCGGCATTACTGTTTGATGATATTTTTAAAAAAATTATTACTGTCTTATAAAAAAAATATTACTGTTATGATTTAAACAAGTTTGAACATATTTAAACACAAATAAATATTAAACAACATTTTAAATGCATAAAAAAATTTGTGGAGCCTGGGAATCAAACCCAGGACCTCCTGGTGTGAGAACTAGCTGCTGACCAGTCGAGCTAGTAGAGGGAACTTGGTGTGGATCAGGTCAGGTGGAAGATAACCTGTTGGCTCGAGCAGAAATCAAAAAAAATACTAATGGTGCACCACGGTGGGGTGCGCCATTAGTATGGATGTACTTATGGCGCACCGAGGGGTGGTGCGCCATTAGTATTGTGCCATTTGTATTGACAAAGAGATTTCACCTAACAAAAAGGGTCAGCGCCCACGCCATCCTCTTTCTCTCCCCTCTGTCTCTCTCCCCTCACTGCGCCGTCCCCGTGCTCGAGCCGCCCCCATCGCCGCCGACCCCCACCGCCCTCGCCGCCGCTCCCGACCCCCACCACCCTCGCCTCCCCTGATCCCCTGCCGCCGCGCCGCGCCGGTCCACCACCCCCCACCCCGCCCGAGCCACCGCCACCCCGACACCCTC
>NW_025309379.1:0-663 GCF_018294505.1 Triticum aestivum
TTTGTTCTTTTTCAGGCATTCACTCATATTTTTGAGCTAAATGACCATGAAATTGAAAAGCACTACATATGATCTCCGAAAAGGTTGAAAGTTCACATGGTATCATCATTTCACCCACATAGCATGTGCTAGAAAGTTGAGAGGGTTACGGCAAAAACTGGATGCACTTCGTGTACAAAACTGACAATCTCTTTTGAAGTATCAGGGTTTCGGACGAAAACTCATCTGTTACAAAGGGATTTCATTATTTTGAACTTATTTGAACTCCAGACACTTCGTGTGTTCAAAGTGCACCATTCAAAGCCACATCAGCAATTTTCAACCCTTTCTGACTTCATTTGGTCTTCTTGGGGCATTCACTCATATTTTTTAGTTAAATGACCATGAAATTGAAAAGCACTACATATGATCTCTGAAAAGGTTGAAAGTTGGCATGGTATCATCATTTCACCCACATAGAATGTGCTAAAAAGTTGAGAGGGTTACGACAAAAACTGGATGCACTTCGTGTACAAAACGGACAATCTCTTTCGAAGTATCAGGGTTTGGGACGAAAACTCATCTTTTACAAAGGGATTTCATTATTTTGAACTTATTTGAACTCCAGACTCTTTGTGTGTTCAAAATGCACCATTCAAAGCCACATCAGCAATTTTCAACCCT
>NW_025309380.1:0-663 GCF_018294505.1 Triticum aestivum
TGGCCGATTCTGGCCCGTTTCTTGGATTATTGCTCACTATTTTGGGGTCCCGAAGCGATTTCCATAGTTTTTGAACCCCAAGGTGCGCTTACGTGTCGGTCATCAACACTGGCAGTTTTTGCCCATTTTGGCCCGTTTCATGGATTATTACACACTGTTTTGGGGTCCCGAAGCGATTTCCATAGTTGTTGAACCCCAAGGTTCCCTTACGTGTCAGTCATCAACACTGGCATTTTGGGCCGATTCTGGCCCGTTTCTTCGATTATTACTCACTATTTTGGGGTCCTGAAGTGATTCCCATAGTTGTTGAACCCCAAGGTGCGCTTACATGTCGGTGATCAACATTGGCAGTTATGGCCGATTCTGGCCCGTTTCTTGGATTATTACTCATAGTTTTGGGGTCCCGAAGCAATTTCCATAGTTGTTAAACCCCAAGGTGCGATTACGTGCCGGTCATCAACACTGGCTGTTTTAGCCGATTCTGGCCCGTTTCATGGACTATTACTCATTATTTTGGGGTCCAAGAGTGATTTCCATGATTAACGAATCCTGGGGTGCGTTTATGTGTCGGTCATCAACACACGCAGTTTGGCCGATTCTGGCTCGTTTCTTGGATTATTGCTCACTCTTTTGGGGTCCCGAAGCGATTTCCATAGTTGTTGA
>NW_025309381.1:0-663 GCF_018294505.1 Triticum aestivum
CCCCACCGCGACCCCACCGCCTACTCGCCTGGCCGCTCTCGACGGTTGGAGCAAAGGAGCGCGGAGTGAGATTGGGAGGCAGCCAGCAAGCACCTAGCGACTACCGGCGACTTGGTGAAGTGAGAAACCCTAACTTGTAATCTTCGAATTCTTTGTTCCTAGTTGTGTTGCCGTTTCGGGAGTTGGATATGGTTTTCAAAGTTGGACATTAAATAGTTAGGATTTTCAATCGGAGGTTAGATGGAAGGCGATGCAGAGATTGAAGGAAGTTTTCTATATTAGTAGCTTGCTCGGTATTTTTCCTAGGGTTTCGGTATTCCAGGGTTTTCATAACAATGAGCAAGTGCATATGCATACCACAATAGCAGCAAATATTAGCAAACAGTTCTTTAAAAACATAGAAATTCTTTGGCACTGTGCAGTGGCGAATCCAGGAAGAAACCGGGGGGTGGGCCCAAAACTTATAAGCTGGGCTAGTGGATTAAATTCCTTTTTAGGCTGAAATTAGGTTGGGTTTAGTAAGACAGCCATTAACTTGTAGTCCTAGATTGCAAGTCAACTAAACATTTCTCAGAATAATATTTACTATAGTCCTAGATTGCAAGTCAACTAAACACTACCTCAGTTGTGCTGCAGAGGAGGAGGGGCCAATGCCGTGCGTCG
>NW_025309382.1:0-663 GCF_018294505.1 Triticum aestivum
GGGTGAAATGATGACACCATGCCAACTTTCAACCTTTTCAGAGTTCATTTGTAGTGCTTTTTTCAAATTCAGGGTCTTATAGCTCAAAAAAAATCAGTAAATGCATGAAAAATAACAAATGAAGTCAGAAAGGGTTGAAAATCGATGATGTGGCTTTGAATGGTGCATTTTGAGAACAGAAAAACTAGGAGTTCAAATAAGTTCAAGAAAATGAAATCCCTTTGTAACAGACGAGTTTCCGTGTGAAACCCTGATACTTCGAATGAGATTGTCCGTTTTGTACACGAAGTGCATCCAGTTTTTGCCGTAAGCCTCTCTACTTTCTTGCACATGCTATGTGGGTGAAATGATGACACCGTGCAAACTTTCAACCTTTTCAGAGTTCATTTGTAGTGCTTTTCAATTTCAGGGTCTTATAGCTCAAACAAATCAAGTAAATGCATGAAAAATAACAAATGAAGTCAGAAAGGGTTGAAAATTGATGATGTGCCTTTGAATGGTGCATTTTGAACACAGAAAAACTATGGAGTTCAAATAAGTTCAAGAAAATGAAATCCCTTTGTAACAGACGAGTTTCCGTATGAAACACTGATACTTCGAATGAGATTGTCCGTTTTGTACACGAAGTGCATCCAGTTTTTGCCTTAAGCCTCTGTACTTTCT
>NW_025309383.1:0-663 GCF_018294505.1 Triticum aestivum
CAGGTACTCGGCTTTCGTCAGAATCCCGGGATGCAACAATACTGGCCTTCGTATCCGCCCAGTATGTTTTGACACGGGCAAGAGCCATTTGTGCGCCCTCTATGCATGCCGACCTCTTCATTGCATCAGCATGCGGCACCGAACCAAGGAACTGCTGCACCAAGCCAAAATAACTCTTCGGCTCCGGCTTCTCTCGCCACAGAGGACTCGCAACATACCTCATGGCGAGTCCGGATAACCTGTTCAGCTCCGCCTAGGCGGTCAAACGGTCGGATACCGACAGTGGACGTTCTGGATTGTGGAACTGCAACCACAAAAGCTCTTCCAATCCATGGTCACCTCGGCCGCGGAAGTGTTCGGTCGCGTCCGCCGCACTAGCTGCCAAATCCAGATAAGTGTTTTCCGCACTCCACTGCCGGTCTAATGGAGCATACTTGGGGTCTCCGAACTTCATCCGCAGCATATAGGGCTTTCCAGACATGATATCTCCGGCCTGACACAGCTCCTCCTTCATAGCTCTCATTGCAGAGCGAGTATCCTTGGCTTCGGCAGTGATCTTTTCAAGGTCCTTCTGAGACGCCCTATCTTCTTGTTCAAGAAATTTACAGCGGTCGGTAGCATCCTTCAATTTTATGGCCATTTCGGCTACCACCTTTTTGCTCT
>NW_025309384.1:0-663 GCF_018294505.1 Triticum aestivum
CTTTGGCCGCTCCCGCTCAACTACGGAGACGAGTTTTACCACGGTTCAACTGCACCAGTGCCTATTTACCATGGTTTCGACCCCTTTCAGAACACGCTTGCCGCCGCTAGACGCGTGAATAATGAGCAGCGAGCTAAAACTTACCGTAAACGTGCAAAATAATAGAACGTGCTAAACGTACGTCGCGCTCGTGCGTTTTGTTTTGCACGCGGTGCAAAAAAATTAAAAAGGGAATGCAACACGAGGACTTCCCAGGAGGTCACCCATCCTAGTACTACTCTCGCCCAAGCACGCTTAACTTCGGAGTTCTGATGGGATCCGGTGCTTTAGTGCTGGTATGATCGCATCCCACATGTTACTCCCGTCTTCGTCCCTTATGCTTGCCCCTCTCAGCTCCACTACACACACGATTGCACATTCCTTTGGCCGCTCCCGCTCAACTACGGAGACGAGTTTTACCACGGTTCAACTGCACCAGTGCCTATTTACCATGGTTTCGACCCCTTTCAGAACACGCTTGCCGCCGCTAGACGCGTGAATAATGAGCAGCGAGCTAAAACTTACCGTAAACGTGCAAAATAATAGAACGTGCTAAACGTACGTCGCGCTCGTGCGTTTTGTTTTGCACGCGGTGCAAAAAAATTAAAAAGGGAATGCAACACG
>NW_025309385.1:0-663 GCF_018294505.1 Triticum aestivum
CCCAATTTCGGCGAATAAACGGCCCATATGGGCGAGGATAGGCCCATATTCGGCGTCGTTTCACCGTGTCTCGGCGTTCAATTATCAACACAATTATTCCTTATCACATATTTCATCACAGAAAAATCAAATACTTCAACAAAATACTACAACAACAAATAGTTCAATACAAATTATATAGTTCAACAAATAAAAACTCGTATTTCATCACGCGGCGTCCCCCTTGAGCCTCCATAGGTGCTCAATCAGATGTTTCTACAGTTGATGATGCACCTGTGGGTCTCGGATCTCCTGACGCATACTGAGATAGGCAGTCCAAGTTGCCGGTAGCTGGTGATCAACTTCGGCTAGAGGACCCTGCCTGTAGTATGGTTCAATGTCAAACA
The DNA here is from genome assembly GCF_018294505.1 of Triticum aestivum. NCBI lineage: Eukaryota > Viridiplantae > Streptophyta > Magnoliopsida > Poales > Poaceae > Triticum > Triticum aestivum. The sequence continues at coordinate 387 of NW_025309385.1, forward strand.
CTGGGTCTTCTTGCTCGCTCTCGATGATCATGTTGTGCAAGATGACACAGCAAGTCATGATCTCCCACATTTGATCTTTCGATCAGGTCTGAGCGGGGTACCGAACAACAGCGAATCGAGATTGGAGCACACCAAATGCCCGCTCGACATCCTTCCTGCAAGCCTCCTGAAGCTTCGCAAACCAGGCGTTCTTGCCTCCTGCCACAGGGTTTGAGATCGTCTTCACAAATGTCGACCATCTCGGATAGATGCCGTCAGCTAGATAGTACCCCTTGTT
>NW_025309386.1:0-663 GCF_018294505.1 Triticum aestivum
AATGGACGAGAATATTTGAGTTACGAGTTTGGCCTTCATTTAAAACAATGTGGAATAGTTTCACAGCTCACGCCACCTGGAACACCACAGTGTAATGGTGTGTTCGAACATCGTAACCACACTTTATTGGATATGGTGCAATCTATGATGTCTCTTACCGTTTACCACTATCGTTTTGGGGTTATGCATTAGAGACAACTGCATTCACGTTAAACAGGGCACCATCAAAATCCATTGAGACGACGCCTTATGAACTGTGGTTTGGCAAGAAACCAAAGTTGTCATTTCTTAAAGTTTGGGGATGCGATGCTTATGAAAAAAAATCTTCAACCTGATAAGCTCGAACCCAAATTGGAGTAGTGCATCTTCATAGGATACCCAAAGGAAACTGTTGGGTGCACCTTCTATCACAGATCCAAAGGCAAGATATTTGTTGCTAAGAATGAATCCTTTCTAGAGAAGGAGTTTCTCTCAAAAGAAGTGAGTGGGAGGAAAGTAGAGCTTGATGAGGTAATTGTACCTTCTCCCAAATTGAAAAGTTGTTCATCACAGAAATTAGTTCTAGTGATTCCTACACCAATTAGTGAGGAAGCTAATAATGCTGATCATGAAACTTCAGATCAAGTTACTACAGAACCTCGTAGGTCTTCCAAAGTATGGTCC
>NW_025309387.1:0-663 GCF_018294505.1 Triticum aestivum
ATAGAGATTTGCAAGATACATACGGATCTGAATGTTGCAGACCCGTTGACTAAGCCTCTTCCACGAGCAAAACATGATCAGCACCAAGGCTCCATGGGTGTTAGAATCATTACTGTGTAATCTAGATTATTGACTCTAGTGCAAGTGGGAGACTGAAGGAAATATGCCCTAGAGGCAATAATAAAGTTATTATTTATTTCCTTATATCATGATAAATGTTTATTATTCATGCTAGTATTGTATTAACCGGAAACATAATACATGTGTGAAAACATAGACAAACAGAGTGTCACTAGTATGCCTCTACTTGACTAGCTCGTTAATCAAAGATGGTTATGTTTCCTAACCATGAACAAGGAGTTGTTATTTGATTAACGAGATCACATCATTAGGTGAATGATCTGATTGACATGACCCATTCCATTAGCTTAGCACCCGATCGTTTAGTATGTTGCTATTGCTTTCTTCATAACTTATACATGTTCCTATGACTATGAGATTATGCAACTCCTGTTTGCCGGAGGAACACTTTGTGTGCTACCAAACGTCACAACATAAATGGGTGATTATAAAGGTGCTCTACAGGTGTCTCCAAAGGTACATGTTGGGTTGGCGTATTTCGAGATTAGGACTTGTCACTCCAATTGTCGGAGAGGTATCTCT
>NW_025309388.1:0-663 GCF_018294505.1 Triticum aestivum
TGATGGCAAGTTGAGACATCGATCCTTCTGTCGATGACACAGTGGAACCCTCGATGAAAGCACCAATGTCAGTGTCAAAACCAGCAGATCTCGGGTAGGGGGTCCCGAACTGTATGTCTTAGGATCAATGCTAACAAGGGACAAGTGGGACACAATGTTTACCCAGGTTCGGGCCCTCTTAATGGAGGTAAAACCCTACGTCCTGCTTGATTGTATTCGATGAGTATAGGGATTACAAGAGTTGATCTACCTTGAGATCATAATGGCTAAACCCTAGCAATTATCCTATGAGAATTCTGATAGCCTCTACAGACTAAACCCTCCGGTTTATATACACACCGAAGGGGCCTAGGGTTGTACAGAGTCGGTTTGTGGGGGAAGGAAACAACATATCCGGACACCAATCTTGCCATCCACGCATATAGGAGTCCTACCCGGACACGAGGGAAAGTCTTATGCTTATATCTTCATGGCCCATCAGTCCGGCCCATATCAAATAGTCCGGACACCCGAGGACCCCCTAATCCAGGACTCCCTCAAAGGCGGCCCACCACTCTGATCCATCTACTCCTAGTCTCTGCGCACCACTGCTCACTCCAATCCAAGACCAAGACCAAGTGACCAGAAGCCACAAGAACCCATGGTGTCGATGGACGTGAGCGG
>NW_025309389.1:0-663 GCF_018294505.1 Triticum aestivum
GTCCTTGGTGGGGAGAAGCGAGATGATATCCCCAAGGACGGCGTCCGGGAGATTGCTGATGCGGTCCACCCGAGATTCTACGGGTTCCTGGGATCCGGTGGGCGCGGGGTCGCTGCTTCTCCCCGCGCTGCCGGGTGCGGGATCTACAATAGCCGTTGCCGCTGGCGGGAGCCTCACCTTCTTGGCGCTGGGGGTCAGCCGACTCCATTTTCCTCGAGGGCGTCGCGTCGCGCTCATGGATTTGAGCAGAGTAACGAATGACGAGCCTAGTTGTAGTGCGAGTGAAGAAGAAGGGGAACTAGGGGTTTTCTGCAGGAGTGAGGAAGAAGGAGAGCTGGGGTTTTCTATAGGAGTGAGGTGAGGAATTTGGGGGTATGAGTGAAGCGAGCTGACGTGAGGTGGGTGGGAGCAAGGAGGAAGAAGAGCACCCAGGTTATTTGGGGGGCGGTGTGCTGGGTGTGGGTAGTGCGTCTCATTCAGTAAATATATGGGCTTTTGAATTGATTTTACTATTTACTAGTGTGGATGGGCTATTTTGTCTTGGGCCCAGAGAAACAATTACTACTAGTACAGTGGAGAAACTCTACCGCTTCTAGCTCCTCCTAGGTCATTGAAACGTCTCCCTCTACTCAATGCTGTTATACTTTTGTTCACCAACATGCA
>NW_025309390.1:0-663 GCF_018294505.1 Triticum aestivum
GTTGTCAACATGGTCAACAAACAACAGGAATCGGCAGAAGTACGTGGAGAGGATGACAGTAGGGGCCCACCACGTCAGCGTATGGAAAGCAGAGGGACTTTGGTTGCATTCTCATCTCAATATAGTTGTTTCCTCTTCGTGTATTTTTGTCAACCTATTAGTGTGGACTCATGCACCCTTCATGCACTCTGCCAAACACCCAAAAGTGGGTCGAGAAGGAAACTTTTGCTCCCATCCCGTGCACCCTTCATACACCCTGCCTAACACTATTTGTGCTTCATATGGTTCATGTTTCGTGGAGTACTGTAGCACCGTACTCTCCGTGCACTGTGGACCTAGTTCTGTTAACATTGATCTCATCGTTCATTCTCGACCGGACAGTCAAAAAAGCGGTACTATGTTACATATAGGAGTAGTTGGCATGCGCACAACATCATTTGTTATCCTCATATCTTACTGCACTAGCAACAAGATTGTGTAGTACTGACGTATGAACCACTGCACATGCCTAGTAGTAGGAGCACTGTGTATGTTCAAGTGGCTGCCGTGTATCGCACTCCTCCGTCGTAAGAGTGGAAACGCTTGCTGTAATCATTTTTTTCTTCAGAAAAATAGTGGACACGCTCTACCGTGCGGATCCTCCTCCAGCCATGCACTAAATTA
>NW_025309391.1:0-663 GCF_018294505.1 Triticum aestivum
GCGGAGTTGTTGAGAAAATCAACAACGAAAAAAACAAGCTTGTTGTGGTCTTATAGGTAACATCTCAAGATCATAAGGTGATAACCGGCCACAAACGGAAATGACTGGATGGCTGAGAAGAACGAAGAAATGCAAAACTCCACTTCCGAAGAATACGGAGAATTAATTGCACTTCGAGACGCGAGAAGAAAAGATACTTGAATTCATCCAACAAAATCTTGATGAACACTTGAAGAGTGGATTAAATCATGAAGAACCACCGTGAAGAACTCCGGTGACAAAAGGATGATGAGATAGAATGAAGGAAGAAAGAATAAGATGAGCCTTGCGGTGATTTAGATGGAGGTTCCGATGAAATGGCCTAGGAAATTTGAACTCCGGAAAAGAAAAGATGAAAACACTTGGAACTAGAATTTATTCACCAAGAACAAACTCCAAAGAAAAGGATTAATCACTTGGGTGAAATAAGAATAAGATTTATTGTATGCTTATCCTTCATCAAATTAAATTCATGACAAGCAACGGATTTTGCATACTACTTGTTCTTCTTGAAAAGGATTAAGGGGAATATGGCGCAAAACTTGAGAAAGTCTTCATGAACCACCGGTAGGATTCGAAAGAATGGATGGATACAAATGATAATCAAGGAAAGAGAATCTTGAA
>NW_025309392.1:0-663 GCF_018294505.1 Triticum aestivum
TTCCATTGTCCCTACGAACCTTCTTGATCTTCACTTGAAATTGATTTTGGGCCTTCCCAGCAAAGTTTTTGAAGATCTTTTGGACCTATGATTTATCATCAAGAAAGAACACCCATGCAAATCTTGAAAAATCATCAACAATGACTAGTCCAAACGAGTTACCACCGAGACTCTTGTAGGCGTTGGGACCGAAAAGGTCCATATGAAGTAGTTCGAGCGGTCTCCCTGTGGTCAGGATCTTCATGGGGTGGCTCCCTCCAACCTGTTTTCCTGCTTGGCAAGCGCTGCAAAGTGTATCCTTATCAAATATCACATCTTTAACACCAAGGATATGATCACCTTTAATAATCTTGTCAAGGTTTCGCACGCCCACATGACCTAACCGTTTATGCCACAACCAGACTTTGAAAGATTTAGCAATTAAGCAAGTTCTAGGTTGAGGCTTTCTAGTGAAATCAACAATGTATAGATCACCTCTACGTATACCAGTAAAGAACATTTTATGATTATCTCTTTGAAACACTTGGCAATTGATATGTCTCCGTCGTATCTATAATTTTTGATTGTTCCATGCCAATATTATTCAACTTTCATATACTTTCGGCAACTATTTATACTATTTTTGGGACTAACATATTGGTCCAGTGCCCAGTGCCAGTTCCT
>NW_025309393.1:0-663 GCF_018294505.1 Triticum aestivum
TGCCGTAACCCTCTCAACTTTCTTGCACATGCTATGTGGATGAAATGATGATATCATGCCAACTTTCAACCTTTTCAGAGTTCATTTGAAATGCTTTTCAATTTTAGGGTCTTATAGCTCAAAATAATTAGTAAATGCATGAAAAATAACAAATGAAGTCAGAAAGGATTGAAAAACGATGATGTGGCTTTGAATGGTGCATTTTGAACACACAAAAAGTCAGAAGTTCAAATAAGGCTTAAAAAAATGAAATCCCTTTGTAACAGACGAGTTTTCGGATGAAATCCTGATACTTTGAAAGAGATTGTCCGTTTTGTACACGAAGTGCATCCAGTTTTTGCCGTAACCCTCTCAACTTTCTTGCACATGCTATGTGGATGAAATGATGATATCATGCCAACTTTCAACCTTTTCAGAGTTCATTTGAAATGCTTTTCAATTTTAGGGTCTTATAGCTCAAAATAATTAGTAAATGCATGAAAAATAACAAATGAAGTCAGAAAGGATTGAAAAATGATGATGTGGCTTTGAATGGTGCATTTTGAACACACACAAAGTCAGGAGTTCAAATAAGTTTTAAAAAATGAAATCCCTTTGTAACAGACGAGTTTCCGGATGAAATCCTGATACTTTGAAAGAGATTGTCCGTTTTGTACACGAAGT
>NW_025309394.1:0-663 GCF_018294505.1 Triticum aestivum
AGTAAAACAGGTGTATCTTCCTCATACGAAGTCCGTTTTGGCTCCGTGAGTACTCAAATTGAAGATAGCGACGAGCCGCATCTAAATAGTTGCAGAAACTAGTTCAATATTTGACACCTCAAAATCGGCTTCTAAATAGGTCTTTTTGCCCTCCGAAGTTCGTGAACACAGCTTGTTCCAATTTTTCAGGCCAGTTTTAGAATTGTTTGACTCCTCATATCAACTCGGAATTGGGTGATTCTTTTTGCATTGGAAAGCTTGAGTTAGTAGCATTCTTTGAAAGAATTTATCAGAAAATTGTCTCAAACTTTTCAAGAGGAAAGTTGGAGAGAGAGTTGTTGTATATCCTGATTGGCAGTTGTTTTTCATCATTATCTTCACTGCCGTTGTGATCTTCACTTATATCTTGCTGTCAAGAGCTACTTAGTATCCTTCATTGATGCTAGTTGTGCTACGCCGTGACCTTATTAGTGTTCTAGGCTCGCGTCTCTAGTCCGGTCTAGCCTAGGACCAGCACAGTACCGTCGTTGAGCGTTTATTCAACATTGCATCTTTGAATTGATTATTGCTAATCTTTTGCTACCATATATAGCCAACCCAGCTCCACATATTTCTACACCGTGTATACGTACGCTCCCCTGGCAATCGCTTTACTCAATATTC
>NW_025309395.1:0-663 GCF_018294505.1 Triticum aestivum
TGAATTGATATTTCTAGATTAAAAGTAGTTGACCGCACCGAAATATGCGAAATTTCCTATACTTTTTAACCATGGCCACAATATGTGGTGTAATGCTAACAAAAAGAAGATGGGCTCCAAAAAAATTATTAAGAATTAGCAAATGGGCTGTACATTATTAGAAATAATGGCAGATGGGTTGTATGTTGTTTTCCATAGATTTGAGGCTGACTTGTGCGCCTACTACAGGTTGACGCGTATGCTTTCATAAAAAAAGGTTGGCGCACACGCAACGCCCTATCAACTTAGTCAACACACGAGAGCAGTGACTGTTGAATGTCCATCCAACGACTGTCGTGCTGCTTCAATCTCTGCTCTTCATGCTCAAGCCGCTCAAACAAGCGCCGGTGGGACTGCCTGCTCCCTCCTCCCGCAGCCGGCTATGCTGCCGCGCAGGTGTCACGGCCCCACCGTACTCCTATTGCTGGCGTAGCCATCCCTCTACTCCCCCACACATGCTGTTATTCTCCGGCGATGGCAGATGAACCAGTAAACCCCCGTACTCGTCCGCGTGGGAAACAACTGCCGAGTATTCCCTGGCTCCGTGTCGTTCCCTTCCTAGGCCTCACCGTCGTCCACCGCCCTGGTGCTCTCGGCGCGGCCTGGTCAACATGGTCAATGAAC
>NW_025309396.1:0-663 GCF_018294505.1 Triticum aestivum
AGACGAGCACGTTACACCACGGCACCATGTCTATCTTAGGGTAACGCGAGTCAAGGCGGACGTTGTCGCGGTAGCGACGTCGGACGCCGAGACGAGCACATGACACCACTGCCACCCTGTCTATTTTAGGGTAACGCGAGTCGAGGCGGACGTCGTCGCGGTAGCGACGACGGACGCCGAGACGAGCACGTGACACCACTACCACCATGTCTATCTTAGGGTAACGCGAGTCGAGGCGGATATCGTCGCGGTAGCGACGACGAACGCCGAGACGAGCACGTGAGACCACTGCCACCTTATCCATCTTAGGGTAACGCGAGTCGAGGCGGACGTCGTCGCGGTAGCGACATCGGCCGCCGAGACGAGCACGTGACACCACTGCCACCCCGTCTATCTTAGGGTAACACGAGTCGAGGCGGACGTCCTCGAAGTAGCGACGACGGACGCCGAGACGAGCACGTGACACCCGGGCCACCCTGTCTATCATGGGGTAACGCGAGTCAAGGCGGACGTTGTCGCGTAGCGACGTTGGACGCCGAGACGAGCACGTGACAGCACAGCCACCCTGTCTATCTTAGGATAACGCGAGTCAAGGCGGACGTTGTCGCGGTAGCGACGACGGACGCCGAGACGAGCACGTGACACCACTGCCACCCTGTTTAT
>NW_025309397.1:0-663 GCF_018294505.1 Triticum aestivum
CTCGCGGTTTTGGTCGATTCTGACCCGTTTCATGGACTGTTACTCACCGTTTTGGGGCCCCAAACAGGTTTCATAGTTGTTGAACCCCAAGGCGCGCTTACGTGTCGGTCATCAACACTCACAGATTTGGCCGATTCTGGACCATTTCGTGGACTATTACTCATTGTTTTGGGGTCCCGGAGAGGTTTCCACGATTAACGAACCCTGGGGTGCATTTATGTTTCGGTGATCAACACTCACGGTTTTGGCAGATTCTGACCCGTTTCGTGGACTATTACTCACCGTTTTAGGGCCCCAAAGTGATTTGCATAGTTGTTGAGCCCCAAGGTTTGCTTACGTTTCGGTCATCAACACTCACAGATTTGGCCGATTCTGGCCCGTTTCGTGGACTATTACTCACTGTTTTGGGGTCCCGGAGTGATTTACACGATTAACGAACCCTGGGGTGCTTTTACGTTTCGGTCATCAACACTCGCAGTTTTGGCAGATTCTGAGCCGTTTCGTGGACTATTACTCACCGTTTTGGGGCCCAAAGTGATTTCCATAGTTGTTGAACCCCAAGGTGCGCTTACGTGTCGGTCATCAACACTCATAGATTTGGCCGATTCTGGACCATTTCGTGGACTATTACTCACTGTTTTGGGGTCCCGGAGAGGTTTCCAC
>NW_025309398.1:0-663 GCF_018294505.1 Triticum aestivum
CTCTCGATCCGATCTGGATCGAGGGAGCATTCCCGAGCCCCCTTCGACACCAATCGCCGCCGCCTGGAGGTCCAGTCGCCGGAGCCACCCCCCCGATCCCCTCGCCCCGATCCCCTCCTCCTCTCCGCTCATTCTGGATCGGGGCACGAACCCGCCGACGCCATGACGCCGTCGCCGACCATGGTCGCCGGAGCCGCCCCCCTCGTCTACCTCCACCTCGTCGGGCGCCTCGTCACCCCCCTCCCCTCGAGCATCGTCGCCGCCCTGGCTTCGCGGGACGCCGCGCCCGAGGACCCTGCGCCCGCCCCCGACGCGTCCTCGCTGGCGCCTTTCCCCACCGGCCTGCCTCCTCAACCTCCCTCCTACGTGGATCCGGTCGGGGGTAATCGATGCCCCCGACGCCCTGCATCAACGCCGGAGCTACCCGCCGTCGTCAGCGCCGCCTCCCCGTCTACGCCGCCCCGTCCACGGTCTCCTCCTCACCGGCCGACCCCGCGCCCACTGCCCCGGCCCCCACGAACCCCCCTGTGAGGCCTCGCCCCTCTCCACTCCCCTCTGCCCCTCTCCACGAACCCGTCGTCGCGCACCCCCCTCTCGTGTCCTGGCCGCCCAGTGCGCGCGTTCGGTCGCGCCCATCGCCGCGCCGACCCGTTGCTCCTCGCC
>NW_025309399.1:0-663 GCF_018294505.1 Triticum aestivum
CGCCCCGTCGTCCTCGTCTCCGCCGCGACGCCCCGACGCCGCGACACCGCCCTCTCCTCTCCCGACGCCGCCGCCCCGCCGCCCCGTCGTCCTCGTCTCCTCGGCGCCGCTCTCCTCGTCTCCTCGGAGCACCACCACCACCCGGACCTCGTCGCCTCCCGGACCTCGTCGCACCACCACCAACATCCACAGCGTCGACGTCTTCGTCCCCGACAACGCCCCCGTCTTCTACGCCCGCAGGTACCCCATCCAAATCACCCCCGCCTCCATTTCCCACCTCTCCCTCTCTGCTCCTCCCTCCTTGACCTCTCCCTCTCTAATTCTTCCTAGGGTTTATCTTGGGTTTATAAAGTTGGTAGTTCTGTCATAAGATTTCGTTGAGGATCGCCATGAGAAATAATTCAAACTGAATGTATTGACAGTGTGTTAACTGAATTTTCGCACTGCATTTTTGTAACTAGGGTTTATCTTGGGTAGGACCAGGAGATGTCTAGGGACAATATTTTGGCCATATGGTTAGCAATGTGAAGGGAATATGAGAGATTAATTCAAACTAAATGTATGTTTGTAACTGAATTTTTTTGACAGTGTGTTAACTGAATTTTCGCACAACAGTGATCTGAATGTCACTGCATTTTCAACACATGGACTGTAGATAGTTCC
>NW_025309400.1:0-663 GCF_018294505.1 Triticum aestivum
ATTTGGAATGTTATACATAGATCATCATTTGCATATCATGATTTATTGCATTTTGACAAATCCTCGATAAATCCTAAGCAACTCAAGGACCCTCGGAGAGAGTTGGGGATTTTCTCGAATTTTCTTATTTGATTTTTCAGACGAGGATTTTATTTTAATTATTTTTCTCTCCGGAAAAATATTTCATTTAAAAATAAACGAGAGGAGAAAATATGACTTCTCCAAAAATATTGAAATACTGGAGGAAAAATGTTAAAAACATTATTTGGAATTTATTGGATTTTATTTGCAATTTTTATTGCATTTAAAAATATGCATGTTTTCAAAATATTTATTTTTAATTTTAAAAATGTTCACCCTATTCTAGATTTTCTAACTAGACGGGGAAAATTTATTTCGTATTTTTCCGATTTTTATTTATTTTTCTATGCAATATTTTCCGCGGAACAATTTAAAAAAAAATACGCGCTTGCCCGACTGGGCCGAGGCCCAGCCGAAGCGAGGCCGGCCCGCCCGCGCTCTCCTTCTTCCCCACGCCGCCGGAGTCCGCCGGGAGCACGAAGCCGCCGCCGCCTCGGGCTTTGCCCCTCCCCCAAGCCCTCTAGCCCCCCTACCTATATATAGCACCCCCCCTCCGTTTTCGCCGCCACCATCGCCGGAGAA
>NW_025309401.1:0-663 GCF_018294505.1 Triticum aestivum
CCGACGTCGCTACGGCGACGACGTCCGCCTCGACTCGCGTTACCCCAAGTTAGACATCGTGGCAGCGGTGTCACGTGCTCGTCTCGGCGTCCGTCGTCGCTACCGCGATAACGTCCGCCTCGACTCGCGTTACCCTAAGATAGACAGGGTGGCAGTGGTGTCACGTGCTCATCTCGGCGTCCGTCGTCGCTGCCGCGACGATGTCTGCCTCGACTGGCGTTACCCTATGATAGACAGGGTGGCCCTGGTGTCACGTGCTCGTCTCGGCATCCGTCGTCGCTACTGCGAGGACGTCCGCCTCGACTCGCGTTACCCTAAGATAGACGGGGTGGCAGTGGTGTCACGTGCTCATCTCGGCGGCGGACGTCGCTACCGCGACGGCATCCGCCTCGACTCGCGTTACCCTAAGATGGACAGGGTGGCAGTGGTCTCACGTGCTCGTCTCGGCGTCCGTCGTCACTACCGCGACGATATCCGCCTCGACTTGCGCTACCCTAAGATGGACAGGGTGGCAGTGGTCTCACGTGCTCGTCTCGGCGTCCGTCGTCACTACCGCGACGATATCCGCCTCGACTCGCGTTACCCTAAGATAGACAGGGTGGTAGTGGTGTCACGTGCTCGTCTCAGCGTCTGTCGTCGCTACCGCGACGACGTCCGCCTCGA
>NW_025309402.1:0-663 GCF_018294505.1 Triticum aestivum
CATTTCAAATGAACTCTGAAAAGGTTGAAAGTTGGCATGATATCATCATTTCATCCACATAGCATGTGCAAGAAAGTTGAGAGGGTTACGCCAAAAACTGGATGCACTTCGTGTACAAAACGGACAATCTCTTTCAAAGTATCAGGATTTCATCCGGAAACTCGTCTGTTACAAAGGGATTTCATTTTTTAAAACTTATTTGCACTCCTGACTTTTTGTGTGTTCAAAATGCACCATTCATAGCCACATCATCATTTTTCAATCCTTTCTGACTTCATTTGTTATTTTTCATGCATTTACTAATTATTTTGAGCTATAAGGCCCAAAAATTGAAAAGCATTTCAAATGAACTCTGAAAAGGTTGAAAGTTGGCATGATATCATCATTTCATCCACATAGCATGTGCGAGAAAGTTGAGAGGGTTACGGCAAAAACTGGATGCACTTCGTGTACAAAACGGACAATCTCTTTCAAAGTATCAGGATTTCATCCGGAAACTCGTCTGTCACAAAGGGATTTCATTTTTTAAAACTTATTTGAACTCCTGAGTTTTTATGTGTTCAAAATGCACCATTCAAAGCCACATCATCATTTTTCAATCCTTTCTGACTTCATTTGTTATTTTTCATGCATTTACTAATTATTTTGAGCTATAAGGCCCTA
>NW_025309403.1:0-663 GCF_018294505.1 Triticum aestivum
TCCTTCTTTCCTTACAAAAGCGACATCTATCTCCCTACTCCTTCCTTCCCCTCTACCTTCATTGCCTTCATCCATCCTTATTTTAGCATTGTCCTCGCTTTAAAAGTTTATCATCTCACCTTGCCACCACCCCAAACCTTTTATTACTGTTAGCAAATCTATGGAATGACCCTCGCATGCCGTGAGACATGATGACATGAAAAAAAATCAAAGAGTAATAAAACAACAAGACCTCCATTCGTACCAGGTTTAGAAAAAGCTTTGAGATAATGATAGTACTAACTTTCTAGTTCTATTACCCTAATACCCCTTCTCTGCCACGGGAAAAAGGCATGGAGTACCTACACACGCAACCCCATAAGCTCCAAAGTTCCTCTCCGTCAGCAAGACAAAAAACAGAATTGTAATATATATATATATATATATATATATATATATATATATATATATATATATATATATATATATATATATATATGTATATTTATATAGTATGATGCCCGTGGGTTGCCACGGAATAACAAAAACACATGGATCATACAATTGTTCTAGTGTGTTGGCAATGGAATAACAAAAACACATGTATGACCCAATTGTTCTAATTCAGAATTGTATGTGTCAAGCATGACGCGGTGTGGTTTCATTGATATTCCAGTGGCAAAT
>NW_025309404.1:0-663 GCF_018294505.1 Triticum aestivum
ATCAAAGTATTTTCTGTTCAAAACATTATAAGCAACCTCTAGTATTATTGAAACTAAAATTATATAAAATTGATACAACTAAAATTATCGAAGTATTTTCTGTTCAAAATCATTGAAAACAAAAATAATTTTCATAAAGAACTTTTTTTGTTATAAACTTTAATAGCAAAAAGAATTATCATAAAGTAAAATAAATAAGTAATTAGAAACAAAATAAAATAAAATAAATAAGTTTTTTGTTGTAAGTAGAAACAAAACAAAATAAATAAAGCAAAAAAGAAAACAAAAAAACAGGCAAAAAATAAAAATTATGCCACCTACTGGGCCACCACGGCCTGAATATGACTAGAAACCCATCCATGGGCCAGGATTCAGACCCGCAGAAGGCCCAGTAGGCCCACAGGCATGTACAGAGAGGTTAGGCCCGTAAGCCTGCTTTAGAGAGGAGCTCGACAGCTCAGGCGCACCGCACCTTATAAACAGGTGCGGCTCTCTCTCAACTAGCGAGGTGGGACTAAACTCCCACCACCACGCCGCTGTGCAAGGCCATTGGTCCCGGTTGGTGGCACGAACCGGGACCAATGCCACCCTTTGGTCCCGGTTCGTGGCACCAACCGGGACCAATGCCCCCCCTTTAGTCCCGGTTGGTGCCACCAACTGGGA
>NW_025309405.1:0-663 GCF_018294505.1 Triticum aestivum
GTGTTGGTCATCAACACTGGCAGTTTTGGCCGATTCTGGCCCGTTTCATGGACTATTACGCACTGTTTTGGGGTTGGAGAGTGATTTCCACGATTAACAACCCCTGGGATGCGTTTACGTCTCGGTCATCAACAGTGGCAGTTTTGGCCTATTCTGGCCCGTTTCATGGACTATTACTCACTGTTTTTGGGTCCCGGAGTAATTTCCACGATTAACAAACCCTGGCATGTGTTTACGTGTCGGTCATCAATACTGCTAGTTTTGTCCGATTCTGGCCCGTTTCATCGACTATTACTCACTGTTTTGGGGTCCCAGAGTGATTTCCACGATTAACAAACCCTGTGATGCGTTTACGTGTTGGTCATCAACACTCGCAGTTTTGTCCAATTCTAGCCCATTTCATGGATTATTACTCACCATTTTGGGGTCCCGAAGCGATTTCCATAGTTAATCAACCCAAGGGTGCGCTTACATGTCGGTCATCAATACTGGCAGTTTTGGCCGATTCTGGCCCGTTTCATGGACTATTACTCACAGTTTTGGGGTCCCAGAGTGATTAGCACGATTAACAAACCCTAGGATGCGTCTACGTGTCGGTGACCAACACTGGCAGTTTTGGCCGATTCTGGCCCGTTTCATGGACTATTACTCACTGTTTTGGGG
>NW_025309406.1:0-663 GCF_018294505.1 Triticum aestivum
TCATTAGTTATTTTTCATGCATTTACTAATTATTTTGAGCTATAAGACCCTAAAATTGAAAAGCATTTCAAATGAACTCTGAAAAGGTTGAAAGTTGGCATGATATCATCATTTCATCCACATAGCATGTGCAAGAAAGTTGAGAGGGTTACGGCAAAAACTGGATGCGCTTCATCTACAAAACGGACAATCTCTTTCAAAGTATCAGGATTTCATCCGGAAACTCGTCTGTTACAAAGGGATTTCATTTTTTAAAACTTATTTGAACTCCTGACTTTGTGTGTGTTCAAAATGCACCATTCAAATCCACATCATCATTTCTCAATCCTTTCTGACTTCATTTGTTATTTTTCATGCATTTACTAATTATTTTGAGCTATAAGACCCTAAAATTGAAAAGCATTTCAAATGAACTCTGAAAAGGTTGAAAGTTGGCATGATATCATCATTTCATCCACATAGCATGTGCAAGAAAGTTGAGAGGGTTACGGCAAAAACTAGATGCACTTCGTGTACAAAACGGACAATCTCTTTCAAAGTATCAGGATTTCATCCGGAAACTCGTCTGTTACAAAGGGATTTCATTTTTTAAAACTTATTTGAACTCCTGACTTTGTGTGTGTTCAAAATGCACCATTCAAAGCCACATCATCATTTTTCAAT
>NW_025309407.1:0-662 GCF_018294505.1 Triticum aestivum
GCGTACGGAACGCAAAAAAAGTCTGGAGTTGTAATAAGTTAAAAAAATGAAGTGCGAGTGTAACAGATGAGTTCTCGTCCGAAACCCTGATACTCCGAAAGAGATTGTCCAGTTTGTACACGAAGGGCATCCAGTTTTTACCGTAACCCTCTCTACTCTTTTGCACATGCTATGTGGGTGAAATGATGATACCATGCCAAGTTTCGACATTTTCAGAGTTCATTTTGTAGTGATTTTCAATTTCACGGTCATTTAGCTCTCTAAACACATCGGTAAATGACTGAAAAATAGCAAATGATGTCAGAAAGTGTTGAAAATTGATGACGTCGCTTTGAATGGTGCGTACGGAACGAAAAAAAAGTCTAGAGTTGTAATAAGTTTAAAAAAATGAAGTGCCAGTGTAACAGATGAGTTCTCGTCCAAAACCCTGCTACTCCGAAAGAGATTGTCCAGTTTGTACACGACGTGCGTCTAGTTTTTGCCGTAACCCTCTGTACTCTTTTGAACATGCTATGTGGGTGAAATGATGATACCATGCCAAGTTTCGACATTATCAGAGTTCATTTTGTAGTGATTTTCAATTTCACGGTCATTTAGCTCTCTAAACAAATCGGTAAATGACTAAAAAAATAGCAAATGATGTCAGAATGTTTTGAAAATTG
>NW_025309408.1:0-662 GCF_018294505.1 Triticum aestivum
AAACGGACAATCTCTTTCAAAGTATCAGGATTTCATCCGGAAACTCGTCTGTTACAAAGGGATTTCATTTTTTAATCCTTATTTGAACTCCTGACTTTTTGTGTGTTCAAAATGCACCATTCACAGCCACATCATTATTTTTCAATCCTTTCTGACTTCATTTGTTATTTTTCATGCATTTACTAATTATTTTGAGATATAAGACCCTAAAATTGAAAAGCATTTCAAATGAACTCTCAAAAGGTTGAAAGTTGGCATGATATCATCATTTCATCCACATAGCATGTGCAAGAAAGTTGAGAGGGTTACGGCAAAAACTGGATGCACTTCGTGTACAAAACGGACAATCTCTTTCAAAGTATCAGCATTTCATCCGGAAACTCGTCTGTTACAAAGGGATTTCATTTTTTAAAACTTATTTGAACTCCTGACTTTTTGTGTGTTCAAAATGCACCATTCAAAGCCACATCATCATTTTTCAATCCTTTCTTACTTCATTTGTTATTTTTCATGCATTTACTAATTATTTTGAGCTATAAGACCCTAAAATTGAAAAGCATTTCAAATGAACTCTGAAAAGGTTGAAAGTTGGCATGATATCATCATTTCATCCACATAGAATGTGCAAGAAAGTTGAGAGGGTTACGGCAAAAACTGGATGC
>NW_025309409.1:0-662 GCF_018294505.1 Triticum aestivum
TGCGTATCCGGATTCGTCTCGTCGTTCTGAGCAACTTTCATGTACAAAGTTTTTTCATCTGATAAACGGTTTAACTTATATTATTTATCAAAGTTTTAATCATTTTCTATAATTATTATTAATGCGAAAAATAAATAGGAAAGTGCTACGGGTACCCAGTTCTGCGTACACAGAAGTGTACAGAAGCTGACAGGTGGGCCAGGGGGTCCCAGTTGACCAGTCAACGTTTGACTAGTCAACAGGGGGTGGGGTCCTCCTGTCATAGTCTCATTAGGCTAGTCTAACAGTTTAGTTTAACTAAATGAGGTGATTAAGCTAACTAATTATAATTAAACTTAATTAAACCAATTTAATTAAGTTAATTATTTTTATTATAATTCTTTTTTTTATTATTATTTATAAAAAGACAGGGGAGAGGGCCCCTGCTGCCAGTGGCACCAAAAGCCACAGGAGCAGGCTTAACGGGCGAGGGGCAGGGGCAGGGGCGGGGCGCCAGTGCGGACGGGCGCGCCAGGGCACCGGCGGCCAGCGACGGGGAGCACCGGCGGGAGCGGGGGAGTACCCAGGAAGCGGGGCGCCGGCAACCACGACAGCCAGGAGGCACGAGCGCGGTTGGGAGGCGATAGGGCGCGCGAGGACGCCAGCCGGGGTGCTCCGGCGAC
>NW_025309410.1:0-662 GCF_018294505.1 Triticum aestivum
AAAACGGTGAGTAATAGTCCATGAAACGGGTCAGAATCTGCCAAAACCGTGAGTGTTGATGACCGAAACATAAATGTACCTCAGGGTTCGTTAATCGTGGAAATCACTCCGGGACCGCAAAACAGTGAGTAATAGTCCACGAAACGGGCCAGAATCGGCCAAAACTGTGAGTGTTGATGACCGATACGTAACCGCACCTATGGGTTCAACAACTATGGAAATCGCTTTGGGGCCCAAAACCGGTGAGTAATAGTCCACGAAACGGGTCAGAATCGGCTAAAACCGCGAGTGTTGATGGCCGAAACATAAACGTACCCCAGGGTTCGTTAATCGTGGAAACCTCTCCGGGACCCCAAAACAGTGAGTAATAGTCCACGAAACGTGCCAGAATCGGCCAAAACTACGAGTGTTGATGACCGACACGTAAGCGCACCTTGGGGTTCAACAACTATGAAACCAGTTTGGGGCCCTAAAACGGTGAGTAATAGTCCATGAAACGGGTCAGAATTGGCCAAAACCGCTAGTGTTGATGACTAAAACGTAAACGCACCCCAGGGTTCGTTAATCGTGGAAATCACTCCGGGACCCCAAAACAGTGAGTAATAGTCCACGAAACGGGGCAGAATCGACCAAAACTATGAGTGATGATGACCGACATGTAA
>NW_025309411.1:0-662 GCF_018294505.1 Triticum aestivum
GAAGAAGAAGAAGAAGAAGAAGAAGAAGAAGAAGAAGAAGAAGAAGAAGAAGAAGAAGAAGAAGAAGAAGAAGAAGAAGAAGAAGAAGAAGAAGAAGAAGAAGAAGAAGAAGAAGAAGAAGAAGAAGAAGAAGAAGAAGAAGAAGAAGAAGAAGAAGAAGAAGAGGAAGAAGAAGAAGAAGAAGAAGAAGAAGAAGAAGAAGAAGAAGAAGAAGAAGAAGAAGAAGAAGAAGAAGAAGAAGAAGAAGAAGAAGAAGAAGAAGAAGAAGAAGAAGAAGAAGAAGAAGAAGAAGAAGAGGAAGAAGAAGAAGAGGAAGAGGAAGAAGAGGAAGAAGAGGAGGAAGAAGTGGAAGAAGAGGAGGAAGAAGAAGAGGAAGAAGAGGAAGAAGGAGAAGGAGAAGAAGAAGAGGAAGAGGAAGATGAAGAAGGAGAGGAAGATGAAGAAGAAGAGGAAGAAGAGGAAGAAGGAGAAGAAGAAGAAGAAGAAGAAGAAGAAGAAGAAGAAGAAGAAGAAGAAGAAGAAGAAGAAGAAGAAGAAGAAGAAGAAGAAGAAGAAGAAGAAGAAGAAGAAGAAGAAGAAGAAGAAGAAGAAGAAGAAGAAGAAGAAGAAGAAGAAGAAGAAGAAGAAGAAGAAGAAGAAGAAGAAGAAGAAGAAGAAGAAGA
>NW_025309412.1:0-662 GCF_018294505.1 Triticum aestivum
CGTGTACAAAATGGACAATCTCTATCAAAGTATCAGGATTTCATCCGGAAACTCGTCTGTTACAAAGGGATTTCATTTTTTAGAACTTATTTGAACTCCTGACTTTGTGTGTGTTCAAAATGCACCATTCAAAGCCACATCATCATTTTTCAATCCTTTCTGACTTCATTTGTTATTTTTCATGCATTTACTAATTATTTTGAGCTATAAGACCCTAAAATTGAAAAGCATTTCAAATGAACTCTAAAAAGGTTGAAAGTTGGCATGATATCATCATTTCATCCACATAGCATGTGCAAGAAAGTTGAGAGGGTTACGGCAAAAACTCGATGCACTTCATGTACAAAACGGACAATCTCTTTCAAAGTATCAGGATTTCATCCGGAAACTCGTCTGTTACAAAGGGATTTCATATTTTTAAACTTAGTTGAACTCCTGACTTTTTGTGTGTTCAAAATGCACCATTCAAAGCCACATCATCATTTTTCAATCCTTTCTGACTTCATTTGTTATTTTTCATGCATTTACTAATTATTTTGAGCTATAAGACCCTAAAATTGAAAGGCATTTCAAATGAACTCTGAAAAGGTTGAAAGTTGGCATGATATCATCATTTCATCCACATAGCATGTGCAAGAAAGTTGAGAGGGTTACGGCAAAAA
>NW_025309413.1:0-662 GCF_018294505.1 Triticum aestivum
AGCGCACCTTGGGGTTCAACAACTATGGAAATCGCTTTGGGGCCCAAAACCGGTGAGAAATAGTCCACGAAACGGCTCAAAATCGGCCAAAACCGTGATTGTTGATGACCGAAACGTAAACGCACCCCAGGGTTCGTTAATCGTGGAAATCACTCCAGGACCCCAAAACAGTGAGTAATAGTCCACGAAACATGCCAGAATCGGCCAAAACTGTGAGTGTTGATGACCGACATGTAAGCGCACCTTGGGGTTCAATAACTATGAAACCGGTTTGGGGCCCCAAAACGGTGAGTAGTAGTCCATGAAACGGGTCAGAATCAGCCAAAACCGCGAGTGTTGATGACCGAATCGTAAACGCACCCCGGGGTTCATTAATCGTGGAAACCTCTCCGGGACCCCAAAACATTGAGTAATAGTCCACGAAATGGGCCAGAATCGGCCAAATCTGTGAGTGTTGATGACCAACACATAAGCGCGCCTTGGGGTTCAACAACTGTAGAAATTCGTTTGGGGCCCAAAAACGGTGACTAATAGTCCACGAAACGGGTCAGAATCAGCCAAAACCGCTAGTGTTGATGACCAAAGCATGTACGCACACCAGGGTTCGTTAATCGTGGAAATCACTCCGGGACCCCAAAACAGTGAGTAATAGTCCACGAAAC
>NW_025309414.1:0-662 GCF_018294505.1 Triticum aestivum
TCACCCGCGCCGCCGCCCTTGTGCATCGCCGCCGCGCCCAACGCCGCCCAACCCCGCGCCCTAGTGCCGCCACCGCCGCCATGCGTCACCGCGCCGCCGCCGCCCTGCGTCAACGCCGCCTTCGCCGCCGTTCGCCGGAGGTACCGCGCCGCATCACTTTTTTCCCTCGGTTCGGTTTTTCTTATAAACCGTTCCGATTCTTTTCTTCTCTACCGATTCGTTTTCTTTCCGATCTTTTTTCGCTAAACCGTTCTGGTGTTCTAGATCGGTTTTTCGTTTCGATCTCTTTTCCGAAAACCCTAGATTGGTTTTCGTTCTTCTTTCGGACCGTTCGTCTCAACGAACGTGATCACCGATTATTTCCCGGTTAACGACGTCTGTTCGTATAACCGTTCTTCTTTTTCTTCTCGTCGGATTTATTCCGCGATCGCGATCTCAGATCCGATCTTCGTTCTAGTTTATCTTTTCGCTCGTTTATCGGAATCAGGTGATTCAAGCGCCTGGAGTTTCATCTCGAAACCGCCGTTCCATCTAATCAACTTGAACAAGCTTTTGCTACAGTAAAATTTGACCTAGTTTCAACTTGCTAGAACCGAGTTGTTTTCTTTCGCCGTTTGTTTTTCGTAGTTTGTTCGGTTCGTTCTTTCTTTGCAACCGGAGTT
>NW_025309415.1:0-662 GCF_018294505.1 Triticum aestivum
CAGAATTGGCCAAAATAGTGAGTGTTGACGACGGACACGTAAACGCACCCCGGGGATCGTCAATCGTGGAAATCGCTCTCGCACCCTAAAACGGTGAGTAATAGTGCACGAAACATACCAGGATCGGCCAAAATTGTGAGTGTTGATGACCGACACATAAACGCGCCCCGGCGTTCGTCAATCGTGCAAATCACTTCAGGACCCCAAAACAATGAGTAATAGTCCACGAAACGGGACATAAACGCACCCCAGGGTTCGTCAATCATGGAAATCACTTCAGGACCCCCAAAAAGTGTGCAATAGTCCACGAAACGGGCCAGAATCGGCCGGAACTGCGATTGTTGATGACCGACACGTAAGCGCACCTTGGGGTTCAACAACTATGGAAATCATTTTGGGGCCCCTAAACTGTGAGTAATAGTCCACGAAACGGGTCAGAATTGGCCAAAGCAGTGAGTGTTGACGACGGACACGTAAACGCACCCCAGGGATCGTCAATCGTGGAAACCCCTCTCGGACCCCAATAAGGTAAGTAGTAGTGCACGAAACGGACCAGAATCGACAAAAACTTCGAGTGTTGATGACCGACACGTAAACGCACCCCGGGGTTCGTTAATCGTGGAAATCAATCCGGGACCCCAAAACAGTGAGTAATAGTCCAC
>NW_025309416.1:0-662 GCF_018294505.1 Triticum aestivum
TGCTGGTCCTAGGCTAGACTGTGCTAGAGACGCGAGCCTAGAACACCAACAAAATCACGGCGCGGCACGTAAACAAGGGAAAAGCACACTCTGAATTTTTTTTTCGCTCTTCTTTTTTTTTGCGCTGCTTTTTTTTGCGCTGCTTTTTTTTTTGCGAAAAATCACTATAATGGCGAGTGTCTCAAAACTCTTCTTAGCTCAAACTGACAGGATGGGCACGAAATTGTTTCGACCAATTTTTTTTTTTTTTGACTGCCCGGACCCAAAAACTGGAAACGGGTCAAAAAAAACTTCCTATAATGGCACCTGTCTCAAAACACTCAGAAACACCTAAAAATAGGATAGCCAGAAATTTTTTCGAAAAATGCGTTTTCGAAAAATTTTGGGCCTAAACGGAGCGTGGCTACCCGACTCTTTTTTTTTCCGAAACCTACTCCGGCAAGGAAACACGAATCGGAATCTAGATGGATCTCGAAAACAAACCTAATATGCAAGGAACTCGGATTGGTGGTGGATATATGGTGGTGGTATATGGCAGCGGTGGTGGTAGTATATGGATATGGATTGGTGGTGGTATATGGACACGGATTGGTGGTGGTATATGGATACGGATTCGGAGCGGTGGTGGTAGATGGCAGGGGCTATGATGATGGTGCGGCGGC
>NW_025309417.1:0-662 GCF_018294505.1 Triticum aestivum
GGGACGCACCGAGCGGCGTCGGGGTCGAGCCCTCGATCTCGATCCAGATCGAGGGGGGAGTGGGCGATGTGGGGGGGGGAGGTGTGGGGTAGTGCGGTCGGGTTAGGGTTTCGGTCGGGTTGGGGGGTTAAGTGGTGCTGGGGCCGGTTGGGCCAGTGAGCTGGCCGGCTGGGCCGTTGGCCCAGTTGGCCAGGGGGCCTTTTTTTTGTATTTTAGTTTTCTATCCTTTTATGTATTTTATTTCTTTTTTTGTTTTATTTTGTTCCTCATTGTATTTTAGTTTTGTAAAGTACAAAAATAATCCCTAAATTGGTAATAGAAATTATACCACTGCCACAATTAATTTGGCACCTAAATATATTAGTTTGTAATCGTTTATCATTTTAAAAGCATTTAAATAATTGTGTTTGCTACTGTTTTAGTTTATTTAGTGCATTTAAATATTTTATTAAATGATGATTTCTTCACCAACATTTATTATGGATTATTTGACACATTAGGAACAATTTAGTTTTGACTTTTGAAAACTTTAATTGTTTTGGCTTTAATTCAAATTTGAATTTGGTTTGGTTCCGAGCTAACACGAGATTATCAACAATAATCGAGGTGAGGTGGCACCATTACCAGAGGGTTACTGTAGCTTGATTACCCGGGCGTCACAA
>NW_025309418.1:0-662 GCF_018294505.1 Triticum aestivum
TTTTTCGACCAATTTTTTTTTTTTTTTTGACTGCCCGGACCCAAAAACTGGAAACGGGTCAAAAAAAACTTCCTATAATGGCACCTGTCTCAAAACACTCAGAAACACCTAAAAATAGGATAGCCAGAAATTTTTTCGAAAAATGCGTTTTCGAAAAATTTTGGGCCTAAACGGAGCGTGGCTACCCGACAAGGAAACACGAATCGGAATCTAGATGGATCCCGAAAACAAACCTAAAAACAAAGAACTCGGATTGGTGGTGGATATATGGTGGTGGTATATGGCAGCGGTGGTGGTAGCGGTGGTAGTATATGGATATGGATCGGTGGTGGTATATGGACACGGATTGGTGGTGGTATATGGATACGGATTCGGAGCGGTGGCGGATAAGCGGTGGTGGTAGATGGCAGGGGCGATGATGATGGTGCGGCGGCGGCGTGACAACTTATGACCAGAACTCGAAACTCTAAAAGACTAGACTCTAAGACCAGCAACTAGACACGACGATGCAACCGCAAATTCAACAAAGCAAAACCCTAAAAAGATTATGCAAAGGCTCAGATTGGTTCGGATATGATGAACTAACCCTAATTTTTTTTGTGGCTTTTTCGTGGACTATAGGTATGAAGAACAGACTCGATCTAAACTACGAAAAACTGTAA
>NW_025309419.1:0-662 GCF_018294505.1 Triticum aestivum
AAAACTAGATCATGCCATAAACTTTATTTTACTAGATCAAGATACTACTAATAGGATCGAACTAAGAAAAACGGTAAAGATAGGAGTTGTGATTGTGATACGATACCGGGGCACCTCCCCCAAGCTTGGCAATTGCCAAGGGGAGTGCCCATACCCAGATACTCAATTCTTCTTTATTGGAGGAGACGGTGGAGGTGTGTTTAGCTTAGTTGATGGCTTATGATTCTCCCTTAATTTGCACTTGAGGAAGGCATTTTGATCCCTCAGATCATCAATTTCCCACTCCAGGGTTAATATCTTTTTGCATAGGTCTTGCTTATTTTCCTGCAAGAGACTAAAAGGGATAAACTTGAACTTGGGTTTCTTTACCCTATCAGGGAGACTTGACTTTTTGAACTCCACGTGCATGTCCCCAGGTTGAGGTAATGGTGATTCATCTTCATCTGAGCTCGTCTCCTCCTCCTCCTTGGGTTCATAGTCCTCTTCTTCCTCCGTGGCCCATCCATCGTGTTCCACATCTCCATAGACCTTGGGATTTTCTAAGTAATCATCCACATAGCTTTCTCCTTCCGAATCCTGGGAAGACATGTTGATTCAATCTGCAACAGGACAGCTCGAAATGAAAACAGAGGATTTTTGCGTGATACGAGAGTCAAAACTTT
>NW_025309420.1:0-662 GCF_018294505.1 Triticum aestivum
AAAAAAAATCCAGAGTGTGCTTTTCCCTTGTTTACGTGCCGCGTCGTGATTTTGTTGGTGTTCTAGGCTCGCGTCTCTAGCACAGTCTAGCCTAGGACCAGCACAGTACCGTCGTTGAGCGTTTATTCAACTTTGCATCTCTGAATTGATTATTGCTGACCCTTTTTGCTACCATATTATAAGCCTTCCCAGCTCCACATACATCTATGTCGTGCGTTTGACTCTCCTTGGTAATCGCTCTATCCAAGCTTTGAGAGTTTTTGACTACAGCGGTTGCCGATCATCGCCTGCTGCTGGGTAAGAACTGGTAAGAATTTGAGATTTGCTTGACGGATTTGTGACACCCACCACCACCTCTTGTTAGTAGTCTGTAGGATCATATTCTTGAGTGTTTCTATTGCTGCTAACCATGCCAGGATCACAAGCCGACGAGACTGACTGGGAGAACATGACGAATAAGGATTTGCATGATAAATTTCAGCAAATGATGAGTGGACAGGTGCAAGATGTGCTAAACAGATTTGAAGAGGCCATGGAGAAGATAGATGGCATGGAGAAGACATTCGAAACAAAGCTCGATAACAAGTTTAATGAATTGCTCGCGCGTCTTCCACCACCACCACCCGCTGCACCAAACGCACCTCTCCAACAACAACAACAAC
>NW_025309421.1:0-662 GCF_018294505.1 Triticum aestivum
TGAGAAATATACACTCTACATAGTGCATGTGCTTGGGAAAGACAGATAGCGGGGGACCTAGAGAGTGAGGGAAGAGATGTGTGCATGCCCGAACTTTAGAAGAGAGATGGGTGTTAATGTGCTCGTGTGTTGGTGTTTGGGGGAGAGAACGACCTCTCTATGTGTGTGTGGGGGGGGGCGAGGGGGGGGTTGGCTTCAGATAAAGAGTGAGGTGTCTATAGTTGAGGGAATTTAGCGTAATTGAGATATTGTCCACTCATGGTTGATCAATTTGTTTCACAGTTTGGACTATGAGATAACAATACTTTTGAACATGCGTGATATACCATGATGTACCAAAATTACAAACTAAGATTGGAATTTTGGAATTCAACTCCATCATTAGCATTTTGTGATTCATTTAAACGGAGGTACATTTTTTAAGCCGGGATTTCGTGATTTCAAATTCATATATCAAACCTAGAAGTATACACATACGGGCATGTTCAAACTTTATAATCATCCACTTTATTCATACACATACACATTTTTGCTTTTGTCATCATATTTAGGATAAACACATTTGGAATTTCATTTGAATTGGACCGTATGATGGTATTTGCTTGTAGTAGCTCAATGATCCATATTTGAATTGAATGGACAATCTAAGTTTCTAGTTGGAG
>NW_025309422.1:0-662 GCF_018294505.1 Triticum aestivum
CGGCTGTTTGGCGTAGTCGGCAGCCGGCTGGTTGGCGCAGTCGGCAGCCGGCTGGTCAGAGCAGTCGGACGGGGAGCCGGCAGGAGCGGTCGGGCAGTCGGACTGAGGGGCTTTGCTAGCCCCGATGTCTTGAAATATCATCTTGCCGTCCTCGGGGTACCCGTGGTCGATTACTCCGACAGTCGTGCTGACGGAATTCACCCTCAGCCTCAACTAGATCAAGAGTACGAGGGACTTCACCGAGCTGAACGTGTGCAGATCGCGGAGGTGTTGTGCATTCGGTACTTGATCGGTTAGATCGCGAAGACGTTCAACTACATCAACCGAGTTACTTAACGCTTTCGCTTTCGGTCTACGAGGGTACGTATACACACTCTCCCCTCTCGTTGCTATGCATATCCTAGATAGATCTTGCATGATCGTAGGAATTTTCTGAAATACTGCGTTCCCCAACAATTGCATCCGAGCCAGGTCTATGCGTAGATGTTATATGCACAAGTAGAACACAAATGGTTGTGGGCGATAATAGTCATATTGCTTACCAGCATGTCATACTTTGATTCGGCGGTATTGTTGGATGAAGCGTCCCAGACCGACATTACATGACTGCGTTCATGAGACTGGTTCTACCAACGTGCTTCGCACACAGGTGGCTAGTGGTT
>NW_025309423.1:0-662 GCF_018294505.1 Triticum aestivum
TCATTCGAGACGCCGCCGCAACGCCCTGCTGGTGCGACGCGCTCCTCGCCCGCTCGCCACGTCCCGCGCCATAGCCACCAGGGGGAGGTAGAAGGGGCCCCGCCACCGCCAACACCAGCTGGGCTTCACCTGGCGGTGGTGAGAGGAGGGGGAGGTGGGGACTCGCAAGCACTAGAACTGGCATGGACTGGGTTGGATGCTAGAGGAGACACGGGTCCTAGACCACGGGAACCAGAGACGCACCAGCAACGAATCCACCATGAAACCACGCACACCCGCCGCACCTCTATAGGAAACCAACAGCCGTCAGCACCACAATAGACCGGATTTGGCCCGTGCACCCACCAACACCCTTGCTGCCCCTCCTAGGCAAGAAAGATCATCCACGCAAGGCAACAATAGTGCATGTTTAATCTATATATGTAAGTAACATGTCTATGCTGGAACAACAAGCTAGTTTGTCATGTTTAATTACCTCTCACTAAGTTAGTTTTTTTGCAAAAACAAAAAATGCATTTCCATTGTCAGGTATGATCCTGTAAGCATTTTCTTCTGTTGAGGAAAATGTTGGGCATGTCTTGTGCAAGTCGTTCTAACATGCTTAACTATAAGTTTAATTTGATTTTAATAAGACAGCCATCCAAACTGAAACAAGGACTTGG
>NW_025309424.1:0-662 GCF_018294505.1 Triticum aestivum
AGCACTCCCTCGTACCTCTCCCTGGGTGATGTCAGGAGAGGATCCAGAGCATCCATGTTCCTCTGAACCTGCTCCTATGCAAGCTTTGGAGCAGCAGATTTTGCCTCTCCTTACACCTCGGATCTGAAGTGCAGGAAACGCCGTGCACTCCTGGCGTCCGGTGCCACATGGCCGTCCGGCCGATTGTGGTGCTTGAATGGTGATGCCCTCAAAGCTGCCGTGAACCTCAGTTTTTCTAATCTTCAGGCAGGTGACAGTCCCTCTGTCCACGACCTACATACCCACAGATCACAGAAAACCTGGGGACTCGTACTTGACCTCTAAGACGAACAGATCGTCATCTGCTAAATCTCTCTGAGTGGATCTCATGCAGGAGATGCTCATTTACATCATGTTCAACACGAACGTGAATGAATTCAGACCATAGTCTACCATTCTTATCTGCATCTACCTGAAATACCTTGCCCAATTTACGTCCTAGTTCCCATCCTACCTCTTTGGAAAGCATGCGAGGGGGTACATCATAGATCCTACCCCAGATTGGCATGCAATCCATCACCACATCACCAGGTCTGCCATGTCCATCAAAAGGAACAATCGGGAAAGGGTCACCTCTATGGGTCCATGGCCCATTGTCGAGGATGAAACAGCGGTCCCCTTCA
>NW_025309425.1:0-662 GCF_018294505.1 Triticum aestivum
TTTCAGAGTTCATTTGAAATGCTTTTCAATTTTAGGGTCTTATAGCTCAAAATAATTAGTAAATGCATGAAAAAAAACAAATGAAGTCAGAAAGGATTGAAAAATGATGATGTGGCTTTGAATGGTGCATTTTGAACACAAAAAAAGTCAGGAGTTCAAATAACGTTTAGAAAATGAAATCCCTTTGTAACAGACGAGTTTCCAGATGAAATCATGATACTTTGATAGAGATTGTCCGTTTTGTACACGAAGTGCATCCAGTTTTTGCCGTAACCCTCTCAACTTTCTTGCACATGCTATGTGGATGAAATGAGGATATCATGCCAACTTTCAACCTTTTCAGAGTTCATTTGAAATGCTTTTCAATTTTAGGGTCTTATAGCTCAAAATAATTAGTAAATGCATGAAAAATAACAAATGAAGTCAGAAAGGATTGAAAAATGATGATGTGGCTTCGAATGGTGCATTTTGAGCACACAAAAAGTCAGGAGTTCAAATAAGGTTTAGAAAATGAAATCCCTTTGTAACAGACGAGTTTCCGGATGAAATCCTGATACTTTGAAAGAGATTGTCCGTTTTGTACACGAAGTGCATCCAGTTTTGGCCGTAACCCTCTCAACTTTCTTGCACATGCTATGTGGATGAAATGATGATATCATGCC
>NW_025309426.1:0-662 GCF_018294505.1 Triticum aestivum
GGCTGGGTGGAGAGCAGAGCTTTTAGCTCGGCAAACGCTGCATCAGCTTCTGGAGTCCACTCGAACTTGTCTGCCTTCTTCATCAGTCGGTAAAGAGGCAATGCCTTTTCACCGAGTCGTGAGATGAATCGACTTAATGCGGCCAAGCATCCAGTAAGCTTCTGGACATCGTGATGAGGACATCAATACCATTGTTACACCCACAGCCCCTACTGCTACATATACGGGACCAATTACTAGAGCTCGCGCACGCCAATTAAATTATCAGGTACTTTCGTTTCTTGGTAATGATTCTAATGTTCATGAGAATATAATGCTGCCTAAATTGGATACATTTGTTTTGCTTACAAATGAAGGGCCTAGCTTGGAGAAGGATGAACATTGGAGCAAGAACAAGCATGGAGATGATGCCATGCGCAAGGGGAACAAGAACGGAGTTACAAGTGATGATTTCAGGACTTTGAAGCCACCATAATGGGTGCATGAAGCCATGGACGAAATATACAAGATGCCACTTCATAAATTTCGTCCCGAGGCTATTTTAGGTGCTGCGTCACCTTATTATTGGGCCAGGCCCATGTAATTTCGAAATACATAAGTATAGGCTATTTTTAGAGTCCGTATGTGTGGGGAAACAAGAGATAGGGTTGATTTCGGACCCC
>NW_025309427.1:0-662 GCF_018294505.1 Triticum aestivum
CATCTAGGGTCTCGGCATCCGCCATGCGCAGGAGCTCAAACTCCCTGCGCAGCGTGCCTAGCCGAGCCGCGCGCACGCGGTCCGCCCCCACAAACCTGGCCTTCAAGCTCGCCCACACCTCCGCCGCGGTTTTCTTCGACGCCACCTGCAGCAGCAAGTTCTCCGCGAGTGCACTGAGGAGGTAGGCGCGCGCGGGCTTGTCCTTCTTCGCGATGACGGCCGCCGCCGCGTCCTCCAGCACGACCACCGCCTCCCACAGCCCAGCCGCGTCGAGGTTCGCCTCGACCTTGATGGCCCACGCCGTGTAGTTATCGCCGGTGAGCTGCAGCACCGACTGCGGCAGTGATCCGCCCGCACCGCCGCCGTAGGGGACGATCAACATCGCCGGCGTGCCCCAATCTTCACGTGGCTCTGATGCCAATTCTTGGGACCGTAGCCCTAGCCCTAGCTCTCTCTCACTCGCCATGGCTCGAACAAACGAAGAGAAAGGAAGAAGATCAGAAGAATGGTGGACACAGATATTTTTCCAGGGCACGAACGCTTTTTTTCTTTCCTCGAGTACGAACTCGACCGTGTCAACGAGCTACGGGGGGGACCAGGGTTTTATACCGGCGAGCACCGGCCTGCCAGGCCTTGCCTTGCACCCACTCGCCCACCCTCTT
>NW_025309428.1:0-662 GCF_018294505.1 Triticum aestivum
CTATGTTGGCTCTTTGAGCCTTATTTATATGAGTTGTTGAGTTATTCTGTGATGCCATGTTGTACAACACATACTTGCATGTTATGCGTACGTGTAATGTGTATTGCTATGTGTGGGATCTGACTATCTACTTGTTTATCCTTAGTAGCCTCTCTTACCGGGAAATGTCTCCTAGTGCTTCCACTGAGCCCTGGTAGCTTGCTACTGCTTCGGAACACTTAGGCTGGCCGGCATGTGTCCTTCTTCGTTCCTGTGTCTGTCCCTTCGGGGAAATGTCACGCAGTGTCTACCGGAGTCCTATTAGCCTGCTACAGCCCGGTTTACCGGAGTCCTGCTAGCCCAGTTGCTACAGCCCGGATTCACTCGCTGATGACCGACACGTTCGATGCTGGGTCATGTATGCCTGTCCCTGTAAGTTAGTGCCACTTCGGGTTCATGACTAGCCATGTCAGCCCGGGTTCTTGTCATATGGATGCTAGCGACACTATCATATACGTGTGCCAAAAGGCACAAATGGTCCCGGGCATGGTAAGGCGGCACCCGTGGGAATACCGTGCGTGAGGCCACAAAGTGATATGAGGCGTTACATGCTAGATCGATGTGGCATAGAATCGGGGTCCTGACAAAATGTATAATCGTCTTAATTCTATCGACATGCATCA
>NW_025309429.1:0-662 GCF_018294505.1 Triticum aestivum
TGGACTCGCGCAACCATTACCCTTCGTGGGTTGAAGTCTCCATCAACGTGGATGTACGATAGCACCACCTATCGGAACCACGCCAAAAACATCCGTGTCTCCAATTGCGTTTGAATCCTTCAAAACCTTTCCCTTTACATTCTTGCAAGTTGCATGCTTTACTTTCCGCTGCTCATATACTCTTTGCATGCTTGCTTGCTATATGTTGTGAATGCTAAACTTGTGCCTAAACTCCACTTAAACTTTAAGAACTTAAAAACTGCAACTTTGGTACTTAGTGTCTAATCACCCCCCCTCTAGACACCTCTTCTCAAGGTCCTACAAGTGGTATCAGAGCATTGGTCTCCATTGCCTTGGTTTAATCACCATTGGAGGAAGATGGATGAGTCTACTTTGGGGAGTCTTAGACATAGAGTGCCTATTCTTGACGGAGAGTATTTTCATGAGTGGAAAAATGAGATGCTTGTAATTTTCAATCAATATCATTTGAACAAGTACATTGCTAGCCCTTGTGCACCTCATGTTGATCCTATGCATCCTACCCTTGATGAGTTACAGTGAGACTAAGATTCGGAAACGAGTGAGAGGCAAAGGCAGTCGTCGAAGGCCTCACCAAACATACCTTTAGCTTCCTCCTTCGCCTTCGTCAAGTTCTCTTGGGC
>NW_025309430.1:0-662 GCF_018294505.1 Triticum aestivum
TGTAACATCCCAAATTTTCAATTTGGAATGTTATACATTAGGTCATCATGCATATCATATTTTTCTCGCATTTTCCGATCCTAGAAAATTTCACGCAACTTAAGGACCCTCGGAGAGAGTTGGAAGTTTCATTATTTTCATATTTGGGATTTCTCAAATTTTGAAAATAGGATCATTTGGATTTATTTAATTATCTTCATAAAGTTTTTCCTATAAAAATTTTAAGAGAGGGAATAATATGACTTTCCCAATATTTAGGAAAAATGAAGATATTATAAATAAATCAAGATTTGGTTTTGGAAGATTTATTTTGCTTAGGCAAAAATGAGCATTTTAAAAATTTATGCATGTTTGCCGTTTTTAAAGTTCATTTTGTTCGACTCATTTTTAGGAGTCGGGGAAAATTTGTTTTATTTAAATCAGAGTTCATTTGGTATTTTTTTTAATTCGTTTTGTTCTTTAAAAAAAAATCGCGCCGCCCCCCCTGGACCAAGGCTCAGCCGGCCAGCCAGCCAGGCCCGGCCCAGCGCCCCGCCTCCCTCTCCCTCGCGCGCACGCCGCCGCCCGAGCGGGAGCTTCCCCGCCGCCGCACGCCTCCCGGAGTACGGCTCCGACCCGGCGCCCCCTGCCCCTTCCCCAAGCCACCCGGCGACCCCTCCCCC
>NW_025309431.1:0-662 GCF_018294505.1 Triticum aestivum
GCACGCATCCAACACACAAACCTTGTTGGTCCCTCTCTCTCTCTCTCTCTCTCTGTGTCTCTCTCTCTCTCTCTCTCTCTCTCTGACAATCTTCAGTTCTGTCGCACGCATCCAATACACAAACCTTGTTGGTCCCTCTCCCTCCATCTCTCTCTCTCTCTCTCTCTCTGACGATCTTCAGTTCTGTCGTGTCACACCCTAGCTAGTCATGCTTTAGAGTGTTGCATCATGTTTACTCATTCATCAGAAACTTGAAATGGGGATGACAGAACCCCCAGTCCCCTCTGAAACCAACCAGGGTTACTAAAATAATTTTTCAATGAACCTGAAATGCCCTTCTAAAATGCCCATCATTTTTGTCTTGGTTCAGAACCTCTGCCAAAAATGGTGCACATTTTCCTAGGCCATCCTAGGGTTTTGAATTAAATCATAAATATTTGAATTTGGGCATTTAAAATAATATAAAATATTTAAATGCTCAAATATCTCCAAACTAAAATGTTTCATGTTGGAAATAATCCAACTATGGGCCAGAAATAGTTTGGTGATTTTTGAAGTTGCCTAGGTATTTTATTAAATTCAACAAAGTTGCAGATATATTAAATAAAACAGAAAACAGAAAAGAAAGGGGAAGACTTACCTGTGCGGCCCAGCCAGCTGGT
>NW_025309432.1:0-662 GCF_018294505.1 Triticum aestivum
CTGGGCCGGCTGGGCGAGCGCGCGCGACAACTGGCACGGCCAGAGGCCCGCGAGCGCGGCCAGTGAACATGGTGGGCGCCGCGATGGACGGGCGTGGTCGACGCGCTGTGAGCGCGAGCGCCCGCGCGGAGGGGAACGGGGCGACGACGGTAGCGAGACGCGGCGCGGGACAGACGGGGGCGCGGTGACCGCGGGTTCGAGTGTGCCCCAGGCGAGCGAGGACGAGGACGGGGACCATGCGGGAGCGAGGGCAGAGGAGGGAAGGAGAAGGGGTCCTCACGTGCGAGGAGAGAAGGGGACGACGAGGCCTGGTGAGGCCGTCGAGGAGGAGGACGAGGAAGCGGGCGACGAAGGCGGTCCGACGAGGTGGAGGTAGACCGGGGGTGGCTCCGGCGACGGGTGATGTGGGCGGCGTCCTCGGGCACGAGCAGATCCGTCGAGGGGGATTAGGCAGAGGAGCTCCGGTGACTGGCTCTCGGGGAGGAGGGTGACGAGGAGGCGGCTCCGGCGACCATGGTCGGCGACGGCGTCATGGCGTCGGCGGGTTCGTGCCCCGATCCAGAATGAGCGGAGAGGAGGAGGGGATCGGGGCGAGGGGAAGTGGGGACGAGTGGGGAGGGAACCGCTAGGGTTTCGGTCGCCCCAGGGGGCTATAGGCACCG
>NW_025309433.1:0-662 GCF_018294505.1 Triticum aestivum
TCAGGAGTTCAAATAAGTTTAAAAAAATGAAATCCCTTTGTAACAGACGAGTTTCCGTATGAAATCCTGATACTTTGAAAGAGATTGTCCGTTTTGTACACGAAGTGCATCCAGTTTTTGCCGGGACCCTCTCAACTTTCTTGCACATGCTATGTGGATGAAATGATGATACCATGCCAACTTTCAACCTTTTCAGAGTTCATTTGAAATGCTTTTCAATTTTAGGGTCTTATAGCTCAAAATAATTAGTAAATGCATGAAAAATAACAAATGAAGTCAGAAAAGATTGAAAAATTATGATGTGGCTTTGAATGGTGCATTCTGAACACACAAAAAGTCAGGAGTTCAAATAAGTTTTTAAAAATGAAATCCCTTTGTAACATACGTGTTTCCGTATGAAATCCTGATACTTTGATAGAGATTGTTCGTTTTGTACATGAAGTGTATCCAGTATTTGTCGGGACCCTCTCAACTTTCTTGCACATGCTATGTGGATGAAATGATGATACCATGCCAACTTTCAACCTTTTCAGAGTTCATTTGAAATGCTTTTCAATTTTAGGGTCTTATAGCTCAAAATAATTATTAAATGCATGAAAAATAACAAATGAAGTCAGAAAGGATTGAAAAATGATGATGTGGCTTTGAATGGTGCATTTTGA
>NW_025309434.1:0-662 GCF_018294505.1 Triticum aestivum
TTAGTTCGAAACGATTCATATTCAAAATTTGAATTTAAGTTAAACAATTAAAGTTTTCAAAAGTCGAAACTAAATTGTTCCTAATGTGTCTAATAATCCTTAGTAAATATTGGTGGATAAATTATCTTTTAATAAAATATTTAAATGCACTAAAGTAATAGAAATGACAGCAAAAACAATTAATTAGATGCCTTTTATAAAGTTATAATAATAAAACTAAATTAGTAGTGTGCCAAAATAATTGTGGCAGTGGACTAATTAGTAATACTAATTTAGGTGCTGACTGGGTATTTTATAAAACTAAAATAAAAGAAACTTTAAATGAAAACATTAAAGAAAATAAGTAAAAAAAAAGAAAGAAAAAAAAGCACTCACCCCACTGGGCCACAGCCCAGCTGGCCTCTGGGCCAACCAGGCCGGCCCAGGTCGGCCCCCACTCCCTCTCCTTATCCCCACACCCCGCAAACCCTAGCCCACTCACGCACCCACTCCCCCGCTGGATCTGGATCGGGGCAACCGTGCCCCGCCCCCATCGACGCCCCTCGCCGGAACCCTCCACCCCGACGAACGACGCCCCCTGCCTCCTCCCAGGTGCCCCCCCCACTCGACTGGATCGGGGAGGGGCCAGAACCCGCGCCGTTCCAACGCGCCTCGACGCCGGC
>NW_025309435.1:0-662 GCF_018294505.1 Triticum aestivum
TTCTTGCACATGCTATGTGGATGAAATGATGATATCATGCCAACTTTCAACCTTTTCAGAGTTCTTTTGAAATGCTTTTCAATTTTAGGGTCTTATAGCTCAAAATAATTAGAAAATGCATGAAAAATAACAAATGAAGTCAGAAAGGATTGAAAAATGATGATGTGGCTTTGAATGGTGCATTTTGAAGAGACAAAAAGTCAGGAGTTCAAATAAGTTTTAAAAAGTGAAATCCCACGAGTTTCCGGATGAGATCCTGATACTTTGAAAGAGATTGTCCGTTTTGTACACGAAGTGCATCCAGTTTTTGCCGTAACCCTCTCAACTTTCTTGCACATGCTATGTGGATGAAATGATGATATTATGCCAACTTTCAACCTTTTAAGAGTTCATTTGAAATGCTTTTCAATTTTAGGGCCTTATAGCTCAAAATATTTAGTAAATGCATGAAAAATAACAAATGAAGTCAGAAAGGATTGAAAAATGATGATGTGGCTTTGAATGGTGCATTTTGAACACACAAAAAGACAGTAGTTCAAATAAGTTTTAAAAAAAGAAATCCCTTTGTAACAGACGAGTTTTCGGATGAAATCCTGATACTTTGAAAGAGATTGTCCGTTTTGTACACGAAGTGCATCCAGTTTTTGCCGTAACCCTCTCAA
>NW_025309436.1:0-662 GCF_018294505.1 Triticum aestivum
GAAACTTGGCATGGTATCATCATTTCACCCACATAGCATGTGCAAAAGAGTAGAGAGGGTTACGGCAAAAACTGGACGCACTTCGTGTACAAATTGGACAATCTCTTTCGGAGTATCAGGGTTTCGGATGAGAACTCATCTGTTACACTGGCACTTCATTTTTTAAACTTATTACAACTCCAGACTTTTTTCGCGTTCCGTGCACACCATTCAAAGCGACGTCATCAATTTTCAAAACTTTCTGACATCATTTGCTATTTTTTATTCATTTACCGATTTGTTTAGAGAGCTAAATGACTGTGAAATTGAAAATCACTATAAAATGAACTCTGAAAATGTCGAAACTTGGCATGGTATCATCATTTCACCCACATAGCATGTGCAAAAGAGTAGAGAGGGTTACGGCAAAAACTGGACGCACTTCGTGTACAAACTGGACAATCTCTTTCGGAGTATCACGGTTTCTGACGAGAACTCATCTGTTACACTGGCACTTCATTTTTAAACTTATTACAACTCTAGACTTTTTTGCGTTCCGTACACACCATTCAAAGCGACGTCATCAATTTTCAACACTTTCTGACTTCATTTGCTATTTTTCAGTCATTTACCGACTTGTTTAGAGAGCTAAATGACCGTGAAATTGAAATCACTACAAAATG
>NW_025309437.1:0-662 GCF_018294505.1 Triticum aestivum
AAACAAGAACCGATAATATAGTAAGAAGAGGCAGGGGAGGTATGCCAACAAATAGAGGAGTGAAACCTCCAACTAAGAAGAACTGACATAACCTCCAACATCGAAAACATCATAGAAGATACGAGTGAACTCCGTTTTCAATGAACTCAAGCTTGTCACCAAGATGACCATAAGCTCCAAAACTCACAAAGAGAAGAACCAAACAAGAACCAATAATATAGTAAGAAGAGGCACGGGAGGTATGCCAACAAATAGAGGAGTGAAGCCTCCAACTGAGAAGAACCGGCATAACCTACAACATCGAAAACATCATATAAGATGCGAGTGAACTCCGTTTTCGATGAACTCGAGCTTGTCACCAAGATGACCATAAGCTCCAAAACTCACAAAGAGAAGAACCAAACAAGAACCAATAATATAGTAAGAAGAGGCAGGGGAGGTATGCCAACAAATAGAGGAGTGAAACCTCCAACTGAGAAGAACCGACATAACCTCCAACATTGAAAACATCATAGAAGATGCGAGTGAACTCCGTTTTCGATGAACTCGAGCTTGTCATCAAGATGACGATGAGCTCCAAAACTCACAAAGAGAAGAACCAAACAAGAACCGATAATATAGTAAGAAGATGCAGGGGAGGTATGCCAACAAATAGAGGAGTG
>NW_025309438.1:0-662 GCF_018294505.1 Triticum aestivum
TCGAAGTATCAGGGTTTCATACGGAAACTCGTCATTTACAAAGGGATTTCATTTTTTTGAACTTATTTGAACTCCATCGTTATTCTGTGTTCAAAATGCACCATTCAAAGCCACATCATCAATTTATAACCCTTTCTGACTTCATTTGTTATTTTTCATGCATTTACTGATTATTTTGAGCTATAAGACAATGAAATTGAAAAGCATTTAACATGAACTCTGAAAAGGTTCCAAGTTTGCATGGTATCATCATTTCACCCACATAGCATGTGCGAGAACGTAGAAATGGTTACGGCAAAAACTGGATGCACTTCGTCTACAAAACGGACAATCTCTTTCGAAGTATCAGGGTTTCATACGGAAACTCGTCTGTTACAAAGGGATTTCATTTTTTTGAACTTATTTGAACTCCATAGTTTTTCTGTGTTCAAAATGAACCATTGAAAGCCACATCATCAATTTACAACCCTTTCTGACTACATTTGTTATTTTTCATGCATTTACTGATTATTTTGAGCTATAAGACCATGAAATTGAAAAGCATTTGAAATGAACTCTTAAAAGGTTCCAAGTTGGCATGGTATCATCATTTCACCCACATAGCATGTGCGAGAAACTAGAGAGGGTTACGGCAAAAACTGGATGCGCTTTGTGTACAAAAC
>NW_025309439.1:0-661 GCF_018294505.1 Triticum aestivum
AGGGCGAGAGGGAGGAGTGGGACGAGTGGGGGGATCGGGGGAGCAGTGGGGGTTAGGGTTTCGGTCAGTGGACTGAGGGGGTTAAGTGGGGTGGCCGGCTGGGCCTAGTGGGTTGGCCCAGTGGGGTTGATGGCCTGCTGGGCCGGAGCCCCGGGGGGTTCTTTTCTTGTTGTTAGTTTTCTTTTCTGTTTTGTCTTTGTTTCCTATTGTTTTATTTTTTGTAAAATATATATACTTGGCATCTAATTTAGTAATTCAATTTAGGCCATTGTCACAAAAAGTCAAGTCCTCGAATAATTTAGTTTGACATTTATTAATTAGAAAAGGTATTTAAATAACTATTTATGCGGCTGTTTTATTCATCTGATAGTATTTAAACATTTTATAAAAGTGGGGTTTCTTCACCACAATTATCTATGCAATATTTGGTTCACTCCGAACATTTTAGTTTTAATATTTGAAAACTTTTATTGTTTGCCTATTTTTGAATTTGAATTTGAATCGGTTTCGAACTAACTCGAGATTAGCAACTATAAACGAGGTGACGTGGCACCATTAGCAGAGGATCACTGTAGCTTAATTACCCGGGCGTCACAATTCTCCTCCACTACAAGAAATCTCGTCCCGAGATTTAAGCGGTGGAGTAAGGGGCGAAGGTGTT
>NW_025309440.1:0-661 GCF_018294505.1 Triticum aestivum
ATAATGCAAAAAAATCAAAAAAAACAGGAAAAAAACTATTTTTATAGTAAAGTTAATCACAAAATAAAATGGCACTAACAGAAAGTTTATAATTTTTCTAAAACTAAAAGCAAAAAGAATAAAAAAATAAAGCAAAAAACAAAAGAAAATAAATAATGCAGAAAACAAAACAAAAAAACTGGAAAAAAATAGCAACAATAAGTATTTTGTTGTAAGTAGAAACAAAATAAAATAAATAAAGCAACAAAGAAAACAAAAAAAGTGTTTTCAGATTTGAAAACTAATGGCATTAACAAAAAGTTTATAATTTTTTTAAAACTAAAAGCATAAAGAATTAAAAAATAAAGCAAAAACAAAAGAAAATAAAATAAATAAAGCAACAAAAAACAAAAAAATGCCATCTACTGGGCCCCCACGGCCTGAATACGACTAGAAACCCATCAAAGGGCCAGGATTCAGGCCCGCAGGAGGCCCAGTAGGCCCACAGGCATAGCAGTGACAATTAGGCCCGTAAGCCTGCAATGGAGAGAAGCTCGACAGGGGTGCGGCAGTGGGGCTTATAAACCACTGCGTACCCCTCTCAACTAGCGAGGTGGGACTAAACTTTCGACGCAGCAGCCGCACAAGGCCTTTGGTCCCGGTTGGTGGCACCAACCGAGAC
>NW_025309441.1:0-661 GCF_018294505.1 Triticum aestivum
TTTTTTTAACTTATTTGAACTCCATAGTTTTTCTGTGCTCAAAATGCACCATTCAAAGCCACATCATCAATTTTCAACCCTTTCTGACTTCATTTGTTATTTTTCATGCATTTACTGATTATTTTGAGCTATAAGACCCTGAAATTGGAAAGCATTTCAAATGAACTCTGAAAAGGTTGAAAGTTGGCATGGTATCATCATTTGACCCACATATCATGTGCAAGAAAGTAGAGAGTGTTACGGCAAAAACTGGATGCACTTCGTGTACAAAACGGACAATCTCTTTCGAAGTATCAGGGTTTCATACGGAAACTCGTCTGTTACAAAGGGGTTGTAACACCCTGGGAATCATGCTACAGTAACCCCCTGTGATTAAGCTAATCATGTGCTAAACAGGGCTAGATCACATTTGAACCACACCCTTGTCAAGCTCCTAGTTCAAACTTCAAATATAATTAAAGTGGAAAATAAAAGTTTTCAAAAATTCAAACAGAAATGTTCAGTGGGTTCTAAATAATACACTGGTAATTATGGTGGAGAAAACACATTTTTATAAAATGTCTAAATACTTTTAAATGAAATAAAACAGAAAAGGAAATAAACAAAAAAGAGAAAACAGAAAACAAAACAGAAAAAGAAAGCAAAAGGAAAAAGGCCCGCT
>NW_025309442.1:0-661 GCF_018294505.1 Triticum aestivum
CGCGGTCTCGGGCGGCGGCATTGGGGTCAATTCCCCCGATCCAATCGGGGGCAGAGGAGGGGGAGATGGATCGTGGTGGGGGGGAGTGGGAGGTGTCGGTGGGAGTTACGGGTTAGGGTTCGGGGTGAGGGGCCATATAGGCCAGGGGGTAATGGGCTGGCCGGCTAGCTGACTAGCTGGGCCGGTTGGCCTAGTGGGGGGGTGTCTCTTTTTTTTCTGTTTCTCTTTTGTATTTTCTTTCTTTTATTTATTTTCTGTTCTGTTTTATTTTTCTTATATAATAGTTTATAGTTTTACAAAAAGTGAAACCCATAGCTAAAATAGAGTTACAATTATAACTACTGCCACGAAAGGTTTTATCCCTGAACAAAATAGTTTAGTATTTTATAAAACCCAAAATGCATTTATTTAATTGTTTTACCTACTGTTTTAATCATTTTAGGGTATTAAAACATTTTATAAAAGTGGGGTTTCTTCACCACAATTAACTTTGCATTATTTGGCACAACTCGAATATTTTAGTTTTAAAGTTTGAAAACTTTTATTGTTATCATTAATTTGAATTTTGAATTTTGGACCGGTTTTGAACTAACTCAAGATTAGCAACTATAATTGAGGTGACGTGGCATCACTAGCAGAGGATCACTGTAGCTTAATTTCC
>NW_025309443.1:0-661 GCF_018294505.1 Triticum aestivum
GAATCCTATGCAAGCGCATGAACCACGGCCGCGCGGTCGATCGAACGGTGTGTCACCGTGTCGCGCTCGAAGGACATCCACCAAACCTTTTTGTGTGTGTGAAAACAATCCTCGAATATTACTCAACTTTTTTTCCTGGGAAAGTTCTTGACGCTGCAATATTTCCATATATTTGAATTTAGCTCCAGTTCGTGTTTATTTGGATTTGGACGTTTTAGGTGCGCCCTAGTTTTTTATAATACTGATTTTGTGTGTGTGACTGAGAGAGAACGTGTGTATGTGTCCATATATGTGTTGTGGCGGAAGGGCAATGTGGAGACAGTGTGCGTGTGATACAGACATAGAGAGGTGTGAATGTGCAAATGATCATGCATGAGTGAGACATAGACAGATGCAGATACGTTGTGTATACATGAGAGAACTGTCTTCTAGTTTACTTGTGTGTGTGTGTGTGTGAGAGAGAGAGAGAGAGAGAGGAGCATCCGTAACACAACAACCATCTCTCTCGATTCGTCCGTCCCTCGCACGATCGCATGCAACACATGCATCAACGCGCACATTTTGACACCCTCACGTGGCCCCTGCCCACCTCAAGGCCCGCACAATTAATCTCTTCATGAATACCCATTTCTCTCCTTAGGTTTGTTTTATCTCAATATCT
>NW_025309444.1:0-661 GCF_018294505.1 Triticum aestivum
AAGGATAAGGGACGAAGACCGGGGTAACATGTCGGATGCGATCATACCAGCACTAAAGCACCGGATCCCATCAGAACTCCGAAGTTAAGCGTGCTTGGGCGAGAGTAGTACTAGGATGGGTGGGTGACCTCCTGGGAAGTCCTCGTGTTGCATTCCCTTTTTGATTTTTTTCGCGCCGCTTGCAAAACAAAACGCACGTGTAAGTAATATATTTACCGTGTTTTATTATTTTGCACGAGTGCGGTAAGTCATAGCTGGGTGCTCATGATTCACAGGTCCAGCGTCGGCGTTGTGGCGTGGCAAGCGTGCACTGGTGCGGTTGAGAGGGAGGGGTGGAAACCGCGTTAAACTCGTCTCCGTAGTTGAGAGGGAGCGGCCAAAGCAATGTGCAATCGTCTCCGTAGTGGAGCTGGGAGGGGCAAGGATAAGGGACGAAGACCGGGGTAACATGTCGGATGCGATCATACCAGCACTAAAGCACCGGATCCCATCAGAACTCCGAAGTTAAGCGTGCTTGGGCGAGAGTAGTACTAGGATGGGTGACCTCCTGGGAAGTCCTCGTGTTGCATTCCCTTTTTAATTTTTTTCGCGCCGCTTGCAAAACAAAACACACGTGTAAGTAATATATTTACCGTGTTTTATTATTTTGCACGAGTGCGGT
>NW_025309445.1:0-661 GCF_018294505.1 Triticum aestivum
GAGAGGGAAGGCGAGGAGAGGGCGAGGGAGGGAGAGGGCGAGGGCGAGGGCGAGCAGTGGGTCAGGGCGGCGGCGGCGGTGGTGGTGGATCGAGAGGGAGAGGGAACTGGCGAGGGGGAGAGGGAAGGGGGGATCGGGCAAAGGGGGAGCGGGAAGGGGGGAACGGGCACAATACTAATGGCGCACCTCACCGTGGTGCGCCATTAGCATGTCCATACTAATGGCGCACCTCACCGTGGTGCGCCATTAGTATTTTTTTTATTTCAACTCGATCCAACAGGTTATGTACCACCAGAACTGATCCACGTCAAGTCCCCTCTACTAGCTCGACTAGTCAGCAGCCAGTTCTCATACCAGGAGGTCCTGGGTCCGACTCCCAGGCTCCACAAATTTTTTTTAGCATTTAAAAAGCTGTTTGATAGTTATTTGTGTTTAAATATGTTCAAACTTGTTTAAATAATAACAGTAATATTTTTTTATAAGACAGTAGCATTTAAAAAGCTGTTTGATACTTATTTTTTTATAAGATGGTGCGCGGGGTGCGGGGGGTCGGCGGCGGCGGTTGAGTAGGGGAATCGAGGGTGCGGGGGGTCGGCGGCGGCGGCCGGTGGACTGTGGGGGTGCTCGGCGGCGAGGGGGACCGGATCTGGCGAGGTGGGAT
>NW_025309446.1:0-661 GCF_018294505.1 Triticum aestivum
CTCAATGGCATATGTTTCTCCTGTTTTCATCGCCTTGGATTTGCCACGCTTTGTCGTACTCGATCCGGAGGGCTAAAAAAAGAAAGAGAGTCGCGCGCGTTAATACATATGTATTCACATTTCAGTAAGTTTGTATCACGAGAGGCTCAATGTATATATATACCTCGCCGGAGGTGGTTGCTACTTGCAATTCGAGATCGTCGTTTGTTGACGGTTGACCTCCGTCGACAATGTCCGTTCCTTCACCTTCTTGATCATCGACAATCTCTGTTCCACCGTCAAGGTTCAGAAAAGAAGAGACTACATCCTCTTCTTGCTCATATTCTGAGCCCGGCACATAAGGAATCTCGTTGTTGATGATGCCCATTAAATAACGTTCAGCCTCCGGATCCCTAAGCGGCTCGGCTCTATCGTCCGCCATATGTCACTCCTGCATGTAGTAAAAATTCCTTAAGTATAAAGGAATTAAAAAATAAGATTAAGGGGACATAGAGGAGGAGAAATTAAAAAATAAGATTATTGAGCACTGCCAAGTATTTTGTTTTTCCTTTTGTTTTTCCTTTTCTTCTTCCTTTTCTTCTTCTTCCTTTTTTTTCTTCTTCCTTTTTTTCTTCTTCCTTTTTTTCTTCTTTCTTTTGGTTTTCATTTGGTTTTCTTTCTT
>NW_025309447.1:0-661 GCF_018294505.1 Triticum aestivum
ACTCGTCTGTTACAAAGGGATTTCATTTTTTTGAACTTATTTGAACTCCATAGTTTTTCTGTGCTCAAAATGCACCATTAAAAGCCGCATCATCAATTTTCAACCCTTTCTGACTTCATATGTTATTTTTCATGCATTTACTGATTATTTTGAGCTATAAGACCCTGAAATTGAAAAGCATTTCAAATGAACTCTGAAATGGTTGAAAGTTGGCATGGTATCATCATTTGACCCACATAGCATGTGCAAGAAAGTAGAGAGGGTTACGGGAAAAACTGGATGCACTTCGTGTACAAAACGGACAATCTCTTTCAAAGTATTAGGGTTTCGTACGGAAACTTGTCTGTTACAAAGGGATTTCATTTTTTTAACTAATTTTAACTCCACAGTTTTTCTGTGCTCAAAATGCACCATTCAAAGCCACATCATCAATTTTCAACCGTTTCTGACTTCATTTGTTATTTTTCATGTAATTATTGATTATTTTGAGCTATAAGACCCTGAAATTGAAAAGCATTTCAAATGAACTCTGAAAAGGTTGAAAGTTGGCATGGTATCATCATTTGACCCACATAGCATGTGCAAGAATGTAGAGAGGGTTACGGCAAAAACTGGATGCACTTCGTGTACAAAACGGACAACCTCTTT
The DNA here is from genome assembly GCF_018294505.1 of Triticum aestivum. Classification (NCBI taxonomy): domain Eukaryota; kingdom Viridiplantae; phylum Streptophyta; class Magnoliopsida; order Poales; family Poaceae; genus Triticum; species Triticum aestivum. Next base: position 649 of record NW_025309447.1, read on the forward strand.
CGAAGTATCAGGG
>NW_025309448.1:0-661 GCF_018294505.1 Triticum aestivum
CCCTCTCAACTTTCTAGCACATGCTATGTGGATGAAATGATGATACCATGCCAAGTTTAAACCTTTTCAGAGTTCATTTGAAATGCTTTTCAATTTTACGGTCTTATAGCTCAAAATAATTAGTAAATGCATGAAAAATAACAAATGAAGTCAGAAAGGATTGAAAAATGATGATGTGGCTTTGAATGGTGCATTTTGAACACACAAAAAGTCAGGAGTTCAAACAAGTTTTAAAAAATGAAATCCCGTTGTAACATACGAGTTTCCGTATGAAATCCTGATACTTTGAAAGAGATTCTCCGTTTTGTACACGAAGTGCATCCAGTTTTTGCCGTAACCCTCTCAACTTTCTTGCACATGCTATGTGGATGAAATGATGATACCATGCCAACTTGCAACCTTTTCAGAGTTCATTTGAAATGATTTTCAATTTTAGGGTCTTATGGCTCAAAATTATTAGTAAATGCATGAAAAATAACAAATGAAGTCAGAAAGTATTGAAAAATGATGATGTGGCTTTGAATGGTGCATTTTGAACACACAAAAAGTCAGGAGTTCAAATAAGTTTTAAAAAATGAAATCCCTTTGTAACAGACGAGTTTCCGTATGGAATCCTGATACTTTGAAAGAGATTGTCCGTTTTGTACACGAAGTGCATCCA
>NW_025309449.1:0-661 GCF_018294505.1 Triticum aestivum
GGCGTCCGTCGTCGCTACCGGGACGATGACCGCCTCGACTCGCATTACGCTAAGACAGGGAGGCAGTGGTGTCACGTGCTCCTCTCGGCGTCCGTCGTTGCTACCGCGATGACGTCCGCCTTGACTCGCGCTACGCTAAGACAGGGTGGCAATGGTGTCACGTGCTCGTCTCGGCGTCCGTTGTCGCTACCGCGACGATGTCCGCCTCGACTCGCATTACGCTAAGACAGGGTGGCAGTGGTGTCACGTGCTCGTCTCGGCGTCCGTCGTCGCTACCGCGACGACATCCGCCTCGACTCGCGTTACGCTAAGACAGGGAAGCAGTGGTGTCACGTGCTCGTCTCGGTGTCCGTCGTCGCTACCGCGACGACGTTCGCCTCGACTCGCGTTACGCTAAGACAGGGAGGCATTGGTGTCACGTGCTCGTCTATGCGTCCGTCGTCGCTACCGCGACGACGTCCGCCTCAACTCGCGTTACGCTAAGACAGGGAGGCAGTGGTGTTACGTGCTCGTCTCGGCGTCCGTCGTCGCTACCGCGATGACGTCCGCCTCGACTCGTGTTACGCTAAGACAGGGAGGGTGTGGTGTCACGTGCTCCTCTCGATGTCCGTAGTCGCTACCGCGACGACGTCCGCCTCAACTCGAGTTACGCTAAGACAGG
>NW_025309450.1:0-661 GCF_018294505.1 Triticum aestivum
TCGGCCAGAACTGCCGGTGTTGATGACCGACACGTAAACACACACCAGGGTTCGTTAATCGTGGAAATCACTCCGGGACCCAAAAACAGTGAGTGATAGTCCATGAAACGAGCCAGAATCGGCCAGAACTGTGGGTGTTGATGACCGACACGTAAACGCACCTCAGGGTTCGTTAATCATGGAAATCACTCTGGGAGCCCAAAACAATGAATAATAGTCCATGAAACGGGCAAGAACTGCCGGTGTTGATAACCGACACGTAAACACACCCCGGGGTTTGTAATCGTGGAAATCACTCCGGGACCCCAAAACAGTGAGTGATAGTCCATGAAACGGGCCAGAATCGGCCAAAACTGCGAGTGTTGATGACTGACACATAAACACACCCAGGGTTCATTGATCATGGAAATCACTCCCGGACCACTAAGCAGTGAGTAATAGTCCATGAAATGGGCCAGAATCGGCCAGAACTGCCGGTGTTGATGACCGACATGTAAACACACACCAGGGTTCGTTAATCGTGGAAATCACTCCGGGACGCAAAAACAGTGAGTGATAGTCCATGAAACGAGCCAGAATCGGCCAGAACTGTGGGTGTTGATGACCGACACGTAAGCGCACCTTGGGGTCCGTTAATCATGAAAATCACTCCGGGACCCCA
>NW_025309451.1:0-661 GCF_018294505.1 Triticum aestivum
AGTGAGTAATAGTCCATGAAACGGGCCAGAATCGGCCAGAACTGCCGGTGTTGATGACCGACACGTGAACGCACACCAGGGTTCGTTAATCGTGGAAATCACTCCGGGACCCCAAAACAGTGAGTGATATTCCATGAAACGGGCCAGAATCGGACAAAACTGCCAGTGTTGATGACCGACACGTAAGCGCACCTTGGGGTTCAATAACTATGGAAATCGCTTTGGGACCCCAAAACGGTGACTAATAATCCAAGAAACAGGCCAGAATTGGCCAAAACTACGAGTGTTGATGACCGCACGTAAACGCACCCCAGGGTTCATTAATCGGTGAAATCACTCCGGGACCCCAAAACAGTGAGTAATAGTCCAAGAAATGGGCCAGAATCGGCCAAAACAGCCAGTGTTGATGATCGACAATTAATCGCACCTTCGGGTTCGTTAATCATGGAAATTGCTTTGGGGCCCCAAAGCAGTGAGTTATAGTCCATGAAACGGGCCAGAATCGGCCAGAACTGCGAGTGTTGATGACCGACACGTAAACGCACCCCAGGGTTCTTAATTCTGGAAATCACTCCGAGACCCCAAAATAGTGAGTAATAGTCCATGAAACGGGCCAGAATAGGCCAAAACTGCGAGTGTTGATGACCGACACGTAAACGCA
>NW_025309452.1:0-661 GCF_018294505.1 Triticum aestivum
GATCCCAGCAAACTCATCATAGCAACAGCATAAGGATTACATATGTGCCTCGATCATGTAGGGCAGCTCACGAGGTCTAATTAGTGAAGCACAAGAAGGGGAGGAGAACATCACATAGCTACTGGTCATGGACCCATGGTCCAAGGGAGACTACTCACGCATCGTCCGGGAGGCGTCCATGGTGGCGGAGAAGGTCCCGGTGGTGATCCTCCCCTCCGGCAGGGTGCCGGGAAGAGTTCTCCTGGCGCTCCCGATCTTGGAAGCGCGGCGGCGGCGGAACAGAGATGAGATCGTGAAAAAGGGTTCCCGTATCGAGGGTTTCGGGACGAGTGTTAAATATAGGCCAAAGGGTGACGTTAGAGGGCACCTGGGGGGCCCAGGCGCCCCCCCGGCGCGGCCAGGAGGGGGGCCGCGCCACCAGGGCGCCTGGAGCCCTGGTGGCCCCCCTCCGGCTCTCCTTCGGGGTCCTGGAAGGTTCCGGAACGCTGATTTTTTATATATTTTTTCCGGAATTTTTCTGACAGTTTTCGTAATGGAAAAACCTGAAATACAAAAACAGCAAAAAAACAGAAACTGGCACTGGGGTGCACTGAGTTAATAGGTTAGTCCAAATATGATCAAAATTGTATGGAAGTGTATAAATATCATAGCAATATCACCC
>NW_025309453.1:0-661 GCF_018294505.1 Triticum aestivum
GTTTGCGAGAACATTCGCATGATGGCGTCCGAAAGGAGCAGATCTCAAAGACAGGAATGGGTACGCTTGTCAAAACACTATTCACAATTTTTACATCATTATCGATATCTAGTCACACAACTAATACACATGCATATTGATCTCCTTCTTAACAGTTCAGAGAGGTGCGGGCGAAGCTCCTAGAAATCGTAGAAGCACTTCAAGAGGAAATAGCGGGATTTTTGCTCGACTAGGTCATAAATCGAAGGGAGAATACTATTACCCGCTGCCGCCCCCATGAAAACCACTTCCAATTGTCATCGTGCTCCGAAGGCACCAATTAGGCTAATGCCACTGGCTCCGAAGGCAACATGCATATGTAGGAGAAATTGTATATAGCTATACATGTGTGTATGTGTGAATTAATTAATATGATGGTTTGTGAGACATTGATGATATATATATGCATGATTGGTTCTACTAGAAATTCTATATATATATGCATAACGTGTACAATGTGTAGTATCATAAAATACCAGCAAACGAAAAAGAATTAAAATGGAAACACAAAATTAAATGAAAAAGAAATCATAAAACTAAAAAAAACCCAAACCTTATAGTACCGGTTGGTCTTACCAACCGGTACTAAAGGGCTCCTGGCCCCCGGAGCTGGCTCGTGCCA
>NW_025309454.1:0-661 GCF_018294505.1 Triticum aestivum
GTTGTTGTTGTTGTTGGAGAGGTGCGTTAGGTGCAGCGGGTGGTGGTGGTGGAAGACGCGCGAGCAATTCATTAAACTTGTTATTGAGCTTTGTTTCGAACGTCTTCTCCATGCCATCTATCTTCTCCATGGCCTCTTCAAATCTGTTTAGCACATCTTGCACCTGTCCACTCATCATTTGCTGAAATTTATCATGCAAATCCTTATTCGTCATGTTCTCCCAGTCAGTCTCGTCGGCTTGTGATCCTGGCATGGTTAGCAGCAATAGAAACACACAAGAATATGATCCTACAGACTACTAACAAGAGGTGGTGGTGGGTGTCACAAATCCGTCAAGCAAATCGCAAATTCTTACCAGTTCTTACCCAGCAGCAGGCGGTGATCGGCAACCGTTGTAGTCAAAAACTCTCAAAGCTTGGATAGAGCGATTACTAGGGAGAGTCAAACGCCCGACGTAGATGTATGTGGAGCTGGGAAGGCTTATAATATGGTAGCAAAAAGGGTCAGCAATAATTAATTCAGAGATGCAAAGTTGAATAAACGCTCAATGACGGTATTGTGCTGGTCCTAGGCTAGACTGTGCTAGAGACGCGAGCCTAGAACACCAACAAAATCACGGCGCGGCACGTAAACAAGGGAAAAGCACACTCTGGATTTTTTT
>NW_025309455.1:0-661 GCF_018294505.1 Triticum aestivum
TCGTCGTTCTGAGCAACTTTCATGTAGAAAGTATTTTCATCCGAGTTACGGATTATTTTATATGAATTTCCAAAGTTTTATATGATTATATTGATTTATTTAACTCCAAAATTTAATCAGTAAAACTATTGTCACAAAGTGCAGTGCCAGCCATAGTGTATGACAGGTGGGGTCAGAGTCAAAGTCAACAGTCTAGTCAGCTGTTGACTGGGTCAACGTTGACTGGTCAAACAGGGCAATGGGGCCCATCGTCATAGACTAGTTTAACTAAGCAGGTTTAATTAGACTAAATATGTTCATTAGGCTAATTAATCAAAGTTAATTAGGTGGGTAACTAAGCAAATTAATTAATTAATCAAATTACTAATTAATTAAATAATTATTTCTATTTTTCAATTCCGTTCGTTTTTTTTAACAGGGGCATGGGGCCCCCTGGTCAGTGGCACAAGGCCTGGGGCTGTGCAGCCCAGGAGCGAGCGCCGCGGCACCCAGAAGGGCACCGGCGGGCACGGCACCGACGGGGGGAAGGGGCGAGGTTAGGCCGGGGTAGCAGGGGCCGTCGCCGGACGGCGGCAGCCGAAGCGGGTGCTTGGGCGACGGCGCGTGGGTGTAGCGGCAGGACGCGGTGAGCGCACCGGGAAGGGCCGCGGTGCCCGGGCGC
>NW_025309456.1:0-661 GCF_018294505.1 Triticum aestivum
CGTATGAAATCCTGATACTTTGAAAGAGATCGTCCGTTTTGTACACGAAGTGCATCCAGTTTTTGCCGTAACCCTCTCAACTTTCTTGCACATGCTATGTGGATGAAATGATGATACCATGCCAACTTTCAACCTTTTCAGAGTTCATTTGAAATGCTTTTCAATTTTATGGTCTTATAGCTCAAAATAATTAGTAAATGCATGAAAAATAACAAATGAAGTCAGAAAGGATTGAAAAATGATGATGTGGCTTTGAATGTTGAATTTTGAACACAAAATGTCAGGAGTTCAAATAAGTTTAAAATAATAAAATCCCTTTGTAACAAACGAGTTTCCGTATGAAATCCTGATACTTTGAAAGAGATTGTCCGTTTTGTACATGAAGTGCATCCAGTTTTTGCCGTAACCCTCTCAACTTTATTGCACATGCTATGTGGATGAAATGATGATACCATGCCAACTTTCAACCTTTTCAGAGTTCATTTGAAATGCTTTTCAATTTTAGGGTCTTATAGCTCAAAATAATTAGTAAATGCATGAAAAATAACAAATGAAGTCAGAAAGGATTGAAAAATGATGATGTGGCTTTGAATGGTGCATTTTGAACACACAAAAAGTCAGGAGTTCAAATAAGTTTTAAAAATGAAATCCCTTTGTAACT
>NW_025309457.1:0-661 GCF_018294505.1 Triticum aestivum
GTCCCTTTCATCGTGCTTAATTAGCTGTAATTGTGCCCCCCTTACTGAAGAAGATGAGAATCCATATGTGTTATGCAAAATTAACTTTGTCATCTTGTAAGTGGTCTAGGCAGTGTCGAGAGGGTGAAAAATATGAGAACAAAAAAGAATTACTTGATTAATTTACAACATCCATCCTTTACTCCGTCCGTGTCATTGTTGTTTACCCCTGGGAGTATTTTTAACTTGAAAATCTCTAGTGAACTGCCATTTGCAGTACATTTGCTTTCCTTGTTAATTTTTTGGGTTACTCCATCTTGCTCTATTAAGTAAAATTTAATATATGGAGTAGCAGCAGTAAGGTAGACCCTCCGTCAATAGACTGCACCACAGAGGTCACTCTCATATGGATAATGAATCATTATCCCGTTTCTTGTATACCTGAGATGTTCCTAACGAATAATTTACTAGACAAACAATCTTGTTTGCCGTAAGAATTCTAGCATGCCAAAATCTGCTGTCTATGTATGCTTCGGTTAATATGGACCTGAATGGCAAGGGCTATCCAACCTACTTAGCTAGATTAACATAACAGGAACAGGACACAACCGGCTAGCTCGTGTTTGCATTGGCTGCCACATCGGCTAGCTAGATGCGACTGCTTAAGGGCTAGTCAACAAAT
>NW_025309458.1:0-661 GCF_018294505.1 Triticum aestivum
TTTTAGGTGTCCTTAGATTATCTTGGGGTGCCATGGGCATCCCCAAGCTTAGGCTCTTGCCACTCCTTGTTTCATAATCCATCAAATCTTTCACCCAAAACTTGAAAACTTCACAACACAAAACTCAGCAGAAAATCTCGTGAGCTCCGTTAGCAAAAGAAAACAAAACACCACTTCAAGGTACTGTAATGAACTCATTATTTATTTATATTGGTGTTAAACCTACTGTATTCCAACTTCTCTATGGTTTATAAACTATTTTACTAGCCATAGATTCATCAAAATAAGCAAACAACACACGAAAAACAGAATCTGTCAAAAACAGAACAGTCTGTAGTAATCTGTAACTAACGCAATTTTCTGGGACTCCAAAAATTGACCCAAAATAGGAAGACCTAGACAATTTTTGTACTGATCAGCATCAATTGGAATCAATATTTTATCACGTCCTGGTGATTTTTAACAATTATTTTCGTGAACAGAAAGTTTCTGGAATTTTCAGCAAGATCAAATAACTATCATCCAAGAAGATCCTATAGGTTAAACTTGGCAGAAACACTAATTAAAACATAAAAACACATGTAACCAGAGGCTAGATCAAATACTTATTCCTAAACAAAATAAAAAAGTATAAAAAACTAAAAATAAAATTGGGTTGCCT
>NW_025309459.1:0-661 GCF_018294505.1 Triticum aestivum
TACATAGGCAATTGAATTGTTTTTTTCATATGTTAATAATCCCTAAATATTGACAACGTGACACATGTGGTAAGCAATCCAAACAATTCAAAAAAAAATCCCTAAATATTGAATTTAAGCATGCACCTAGAAATTATCAGGCATAGAACCAACATCTCTTTCGTAGAGATTAAGGTACTTCCACATTAAATCTAATACAATAAATTCAAAGGATCAACTTAATACATTAATAGCACATAAGGATGTAGCCCAGGAATCCATCGAGTAGAGAGAAAAGGAGGAACAAAAGCTGGAAGAAGAAGGATCAGCCAGCAGCAGCGCCATCAGCCTCCTAGCCTCACAACTCCAGGTCTCCAGCCTTGTGAACTCCAGTTTTTTTTCTGTGAAACACGAATGGCAAAGTTGCTGTTACAGGTTAGGACTTAGTGAAAATTATAGTTATGCTGAAATAGTTATAATGACAAACAGTGTTGACATGATGGTTACAACAAGCAAACAAAACCAAGCTCACAAGTGCAACTTACTTTTAACATCAAACAATTATATTAACATGGCCTCTTTAGTGCAAGATTTTACCATGCAACATAAACTTGTCATAGCAACAAAAGGCATGGCATGAAAGTAGCGACAACATAATGCAAATAATTTTTAGGAAGCATGG
>NW_025309460.1:0-661 GCF_018294505.1 Triticum aestivum
ACGGTGGCGTGGTCGGGCCTCTGCTTTCCTCGATCCAGATCGAGGGCAGAGGAGGTCGTGGGGGGGAGTGGACCGAGAGGGGGGAAGTGGGGAAGGGATCGGGCTAGGGTTTCAGGTGCGTGGGGGTTATACCACCGGGTTGGGCCGGCTGGGTCGCGTGGGTGGCTAGCTGGGCCTGTTGGCCCAGTTGGCCGGGGGGGTGTCCCCTTTGTTTTTGATTTTGTTTTTTTTGTTTGTTTTCTTTATTTTCCTCTTTTCTTTTCTGTTTTATTTTTGTTTCCTATTATTTTAGGTTCTGTAAAAATATATACTTTGCATCTAATTGAACATTTCGATTTAGTCTACCGCCACAAAAGTCTAGACCCCAATTAATTTGGTTTGATATTTTATCAATCTGTAAAGGCATTTAAATAATCAGGTTTGCTAATATTTAAATCATTTTAGTGCATTAAAACACATAATAAAAGTGTGGTTCCTTCACAAATACTTAGTAAGGATTATTTGCCACAAACCGAACATTTTGGTTTTAATGTTTCAAAAGTTTTGTTGTTTGCCTTTCTTTCAAATTTGAATTTGGATCGGTTCTGAACTAACGCGAGATTAACGACAGTAACTTTGATGGCTTGGCATCATTAACACGTGATTACTATAGCCTAATTAT
>NW_025309461.1:0-661 GCF_018294505.1 Triticum aestivum
GTGCATGGGGTGGGGTCCCATAAGAGAAGGCAAAGCAGCGTTAGCAGTCCACGCAGCAGAACGAACACGCGGAAGAGACAGGGGAGGGGTAGAAGGAGACAAGCTGGAGAGGGTCATCCTGACATGTAGCAGACCCGACGTCCAGCAATCGCGGAGAACGATCTCCTTGGCGATGCATGCATGCGCGACGAGGAAGAAAAAACAACCTGGCTGACACGGCCTGACAACGTAGCCGTTGGCGAACCCCCCGAACCAGTGGACCAGCAGAGAGGCGAAGAAAGCCGGCGAAAGGAAAACACCGTCGTTGAGAACGACGACCATCACGCTGGTGGGCTGGCGCCGCCCTGCGATCGCCTCAACAGTGGCGCAGCCGTACTTCAAAAGCATAGCATCCAGAAACCGAACGCCTTCCATGGGGCAGCAAAGACAACAGACAACGGGGCAACAGAGAAACTACATGCATCAAGGAGGGAGAACGACAAGTACGAAAGCAGAAGCAACAGGCAGCAATCAACCAAGAAGCCAAGAACACTTAGGAGGAAGGAAACCAGCCTGAGGTGAAGGAGAAGCCGTGAGCGTATGGGACGTGGTTAAAACCTCATGCCACGGTAAGGCGCACCGAGATGGGTGGACGCCGCGGCCTGGGAGTGGCGGGCGGCGG
>NW_025309462.1:0-661 GCF_018294505.1 Triticum aestivum
CCCCCCCCTCACGGACGGCGATGACACGGTAGTAGACGTTCTGCGGTAACGATGCGGCTTCAATATTACTAAATACTCGGTGCGCGATAAAATCATGAGTTTTTTTGCACGACGTGGGCACATGTGCTATAGGAACGATGGTATTTTTTCATAATTTTTGGTGATGGAGAAGTATCCAAAAATTCCCTCTACGCAGATTGCCCTTCGCGCGTCTACGGCTATGGCCGGCGGCCTCCGGGGATAGCATGCCGCCAAATCTTGCGTAGGCAGCCTCTCACAAGTCTGGAAGTGTTGTGGCGGTTGCAAACGCCCGGCACGCGTGTCCGGGGTGTGCCCCCCTCACAGACGGCACCTGGAGGGGGGAAACGGACGCGTCGGGTCTACACGGAGGGGATCTTGCTGTGGATCTGCCCCGGATGTTGCTCCAAAGTGTTCCTATGGGCTGACCTAACACAACCGGGTGGGGAGGTCCACTGGTCAAAGCCCGTCCGTGCAAAGTCAAAGTGCTAGATCCCGTGGTCAAACGCTACAGGGTTAGGCGGGACGGGGGCACTGGGGGGTAGCAATGCCACCGCAGCGTCGCACTGGGCCCTCATACGTGTGGGATGGTGTGGTCGCATATTCGAAGAGGCGGGACGCGTCTCCGGGGCGTGCCCCCCCC
>NW_025309463.1:0-661 GCF_018294505.1 Triticum aestivum
TGGAGGCGGAGTGGGTCACAGTCCTTGCCGGAGGAAGGGCTTCATTTTTAGATCCTTTTTCGAACTTTATCAGGGTTTGTGTTCTGCTCAGGAAGGCAAAACGGCGGCGGCTCTCTGAAGATGGAATAAAGGTCTTCCCGCCTAGCCATGTTCCGGTGATGCGTCTAGCATCATCGATGGGCGTGTGGAGGTGTCTCCAAAGGATCTGTCTTTGTTGGATTTGCTCGGATCTGTTCGTCGTTCATCTTCGTTCGTGTGTCTTTAAATTGGATCATTTTGATCTACACTCTTCATGTGCGGCGATTGCTGTTCTGGTGCGTTGGTTCTATGAAGCCTTAACATGACGACTTTTCGACTGTTTATTACAATATGGTTTGCCCGGCTCCGGCGAGGAAGGAACGATGACAGCGACACGGCTTCAGTTTGCTTCAATGCTTGTAGTCGTCGATATGTGGTCTATGGATCTGAATGTATTTTTTTACTATTTTTAGTGTCCGTTGTACTATCATGATTGAAGATGAATAGATTAAAAAAATACTAGTAATAATACAAAAATCAAGCACTATGGTGGTGACCAGGCACGTGCCGACCGGTTAATTACAATTGCCGAGGACAGGAAAAATATGCATGCATGCAGCTGGAGCGCTTGTCGGGCACGTAA
>NW_025309464.1:0-661 GCF_018294505.1 Triticum aestivum
GATATAACTAGACTCCCCAAAACAGTTTTCTTCTAGACTCAACAGCGGCCAAACTACACGATCAATCAAGGGGGCTCCTATGGTCGGTCGAGGCTCTGATACCAACTTGTCACGCCCAATATGCGATACTATCCTAAAGAGACTGGAAGGTCCCACCAAGGATAGAACCGCATATTGGTATGCTTTTGCAAGGTGGATATCATTACATCAACATTACATAATAGATGGGGATACATACAAAAGGAATACAATGCCACACGAATACAACATCATCTTACATAAGAGCACCATCCGACTACGGATGAAACACAAATTGAAACTCAAACGACATCCACCCTGCTAGCCCAGGCTGCCGACCTGGAACCTATCCCCTGCTCGAAGAAGAAGCAGAAGAAGAACTCCAAAACAAGCAAACATCGCTCTCGCGTCATGATCATCGCATAACCTGTACCTGCAACTGTTGTTGTAGTAATCTGTGAGCCACGAGGACTCAGCGATCCCATTACCATGGGTATCAAGACTAGCAAAGCTTAATGGGAAAGGAATGGTAAAGTGGTGAGGTTGCAGCAGCGACTAAGAAAGTATGGTGGCTAACATACGCAAATGAGAGCAAGAAGAGAAGCAAACGGAACGGTCGAGAAGCTAGAAGTGATCAAGAAGT
>NW_025309465.1:0-661 GCF_018294505.1 Triticum aestivum
AAGGGCCTCATAGTCCGGCTGTGGCCTGGAGAGGCCATGCCTGGGAGCTACTTCGGCCTCGTGCGACGGTTGGTGGATGCGTGCCCCTGGGTGGAGGTTATCAAGCGCTCCGCCTGTATTGAAGGTGCTCGTCGGGCCCTTGCCCGCGCAAAGGTGCACTGGGGCAAGCTGGATGCGGAGAAGCTAATCACTGACGCACCACCAGCGGGCAAGGAATATCGTACGCCCGAGATGTACTATAAGACCGTCCTGAAGGGTGCCCGCAAGATTGCGGATGAGTGCCCCAGGGATGTAATTATTGAGTAAATTCGCAATGTGTTATCCTGTGCGCTGAAAACTTTGTTCATATGCGCTAAGCAACGCTTGTTAATTTAAAATATTACCTTCTGTGCGGCCGTTTATGAAATCTAGATGGCAAGCCGTCGGCTTCAACCCCCATGCCACGAGTGTTGGGGTGTTCGGGATAAACTTGAGCACTCTTGTTCCCATTTTTGGGTCCATCTAGGGAGGCGCTCAACACAACGAACAAGGCAACCGGACTTATAGTGCTTGAACACTCTCACTTAGCCATAGAATTCTATAATTTTAAATTTCGGCGAAGCCCCTAGTATTCGGAAGACCGAATTCGGGGCGCTATCCACGCCTTCATCGGACATTATCC
>NW_025309466.1:0-661 GCF_018294505.1 Triticum aestivum
GAAGTTAACCCGGCCCAGATAGGCCGGTTTACGCCCAGTAGTAATATCCCCAACATTAGGCCCCAGATTGATTTGAACTGGTTCATATCAATCCTTAGCAAAAAATCTTCGTCTTCAACGTCTTCTTGCAATTGTTGAACCGTCGTGATGTCATCTTCTCTTGTTGCTATAAACCGGCATGACGTCATTACAACATTCATGATATCTTCTTTGTTTAATAGATCTGCGAAAATCGAGGCGACAGCTCCGTTCCGTGCCCCCTGGTTTGTCGTGCCTGACACACGTCCTCTTGCTTTATAAATAGGACCGAAGGGTCATTTCCTTTCTCCTCTTCGTGCCCTCTCTTCTTCGTCTTCCTTGTGTTGCCAGCTTCAGAGCTCCGCCGCCGCCGTCATCTTGAGCACCAACCTTGGCCGCTGCATCAACCTGAACTCACCAGAAAATTGCGGCGATCTTTCGCATCTTCCTCAGCTCTGGTAAGTCCTTTGTTCCTCTCGACCTAGATCTGTTCTAGGGTTTCATGTTCTTGCGGTATCATCAACTGTTCATATTCATGTATTAGTTCCTGGATAGATCTGTGAAACCCTGCTCTGATTAGCAGTGGCTTTTAGCATCCGCCTGTAGTTTCCTGCCCAAGACCATAGATCTCACATATTTTTCT
>NW_025309467.1:0-661 GCF_018294505.1 Triticum aestivum
CAGGATCAACTCGCCAACTCGTGGACTCGGTTGTCCCTTCTGTCCATCCTTCGCTACACACACGTCCGAGGGATTGGGTCATTCGCCCCACGTTACTATGCAATTTGATAATTTGCCATAGTCAGTAGCTAGGTATGTATAGGGAGGCATAAAGTACATATGATGAGCTACAACAATGGTTGTAGAGCGTAGCATACACTACAAAAAAAAGACACATCCGTGACATTTTGGGCCGAACGAAATTTTTTCTGTCATACATATGACACTTCTATGACGATAATTGTGACAAAAACCCGGTATCATCATAGATGTGGTGGGCTCCTACTTCTATGACAAAAAACCATGACAGAAAATGGGCTTTTCGTCCTGGGCGGGCCAGAGACGCAGCTGCATGACATTCTTTGGGCCGTCCATGACGGAAAAAACCGTGGTAGAAGCGAGGGGGAGGAAAATTTCGGGGAGTTCCCGGTTATGGTTGGAGGTCGGGGGCCGAGCGATGCGCATTTCTCTCATACACGTACGCGCGTGTGTGCGAGGCGTTGGCTCTAACTGAACCCGAGCGAGGCATTGGGCTCTAACTGAACCCGAGCGATTGCACTGCAGGCTGCGTTACTGAACCCGAGCGATCGATCGATGGCTGTTAACTGAACCCGATCGAGCG
>NW_025309468.1:0-661 GCF_018294505.1 Triticum aestivum
TGTCACATCCCTAGCTTCTGGCATTGCTCTAGCCTAGCTTCATGTGTGCATCATGTCTATATTTTTGAAACTTGAATTGAGGAATTTTGGAAGCCTCAAAAACTTAAATAAAAGAGGGGCAAAAACCCTAGAAATCTCATTCATTGCTTCAAAATGCTCTTTTTAAATGTTTGATAATTTTTGGTAAGGATTCTGGTCCCAACCAAAATATTGAACATTTTTAAGGGATTATTTTTGGGACTTTGGATTTAAATCGTTAGCTATTTGAATTTGAATTATATTCATATAAATAGAATATAATTTCAAATACCCCCTGAAATATTTTATAAGCTTTTGGAAAAGTCCATCTAGCAATATAAAATATTCAGAGGAGCTTTGGCATTGTTTGAATTATTATTTTAATTCAAAACAGTGGCAAAATAAATTAAATAAAACAAACAGAACAAAAAAATATAAAAAAAAACAAGCCTACCTGGCCTTACCCGCGCAGCCACCAGAGCCGGCCCAGTTCCCCCCCCCCAGCCGGCCCAGCCCACCTCCTCCTCCCCCTTGTCCTCTTCCTCCTCTGCCAGGAGGACGGACACCGCACGCACGCGCGCACGCGGAGGTCTCCACCTCCTGCTTCGCCGTGGCAGCCTCCCCGACCCCCTCGCGACGCCAC
>NW_025309469.1:0-661 GCF_018294505.1 Triticum aestivum
GCGGCGGACTCCGGCGGCGCGTTGGCGTGCGGGAGGAGGAAGGCGACGGGGCGGGCCGGCCTGGCTTCGGCTGGGCCTCGGCCCAGTCGGGCAAGCGCGTTCTTTTTTTTTTTAAATAAGTTCCGCGAAGAAAATTGCATAGAAAAATAAATAAAAATCAGAAAAATACGAAATAAATTTTCCCCGTCTAGTTAGAAAATCTAGAATAGGGTGAACATTTTTAAAATCAAAAATAAATATTTTTAAACATGCATATTTTTTAAATGCAATAAAAATTGCAAATAAATCCAAATAAATTCCAAATAATGTTTTTAACATTTTTCCTCCAGTATTTCAATTGTTTTGGAGAAGTCATATTTTCTCCTCTCGTTTATCTTAAAAATGAAATATTTTTCCGGAGAGAAAAATAATTAAAAATCCCAATCCTCGTTTGAAAAATCAAATAAGAAAATTCGAGAAAATCCCCAACTCTCTCCGAGGGTCCTTGAGTTGCTTAGGATTTATCGAGGATTTGTCAAAATGCAATAAAACATGATATGCAATGATGATCTATGTATAACATTCCAAATTGAAAATTTGGGATGTTACAAACCTACCCCCCTTAAGATGAATCTCGCCCTCGAGATTCGGGTTGGCTAGAAAACAGGTGGGAGTGGTTTTT
>NW_025309470.1:0-661 GCF_018294505.1 Triticum aestivum
GTCGAAGACTGAACGAAATTTTTCACAAGTCTTGCTTATATAGACGGCGCATTGGTCACGGTTCGTGGCACCAACCGTGACCAATGCCCCCCTTTAGTCCCGGTTGGTGCCACCAACCGAGACCAAATGCCTCTTTTCAGCAGCCCAAAGGGCGGGAAGCGGCGGCCTTTGGTCCCGGTTGGTGGCACCAACTGTGACCAATGCCCCCATTAGTCCCGGTTGGTGCCACCAACCGGGACCAAAGGCCTTGTGCTGCCCCGCGCCCAAATGTTTAGTCCCACGTCGCTAGTTGAGAGGGAGCCGCATCTGTTTATAAGGTGTGGTGCGCCTTCCCTCTCGAGCTCCTCTCTAAAGCAGGCTTTCGGGCCTAACCGTGCAATGTGTGCCTGTGGGCCTACTGGGCCTCCTGCGGGCCTGAATTCTGGCCCATGGTAGGGTTTTTTTGTTTTTTTGTTTCCACTTACAACAAAATACTTATTGTTGCTATATTTAATTTTTTCCCCGGTTTTTTTGTTTTGTTTTCTGCATTATTTATTTTCTTTTGTTTTTTGCGTTATTTTTTAATTCTTTTTAATTTTAGTTTTAGAAAAATTATAAACTTTCTGTTAGTGGCATTAGTTTTCAAATTTGAAAACACTTTTTTTTGTTTTTGTTGTTTTTT
>NW_025309471.1:0-660 GCF_018294505.1 Triticum aestivum
GTTGTTGAACCCCAAGGTGCGCTTATGTGTTGGTCATCAACACTCGCAGTTTTGGTCGATTCTGGCCCGTCATGGACTATTCCTCACTGTTTTAGGTTCCCGGAGTGATTTCCACGAGTAACGAACCCTGGGGTGCGTTTACGTGTCGGTCATCGACACTCATAGTTTTGGCCGATTCAGACCCGTTTCATGGACTATTAGTCACCGTTTTGGGGTCCGAAAGTGTTTTCCATTCTGGCTGAACCCCAAGGTGCGCTTATGTGTCGGTCGTCAACACTCAAAGTTTTGTTCGATTCTGGCCCATTTTGTGGACTATTACTCATTGTTTTGGGGTCCCGGAGTGATTTCCACGTGTAACGAACCCTTGTGTGTGTTTACATGTCGGTCATCAACACTCGCAGTTTTGGCCGTTTCTGACCCGTTTCGTGGACTATTACTCACCGTTTTGGGGCCCCAAAGCGATTTGAACAGTTGTTAAACCCCAAGGTGCGCTTACGTGTCGGTCATCAACACTCGCAGTTTTGTTCGATTCTGCCCGTTTCGTGGACTATTACTCACTGTTTTAGGTTCCCGCAGTGATTTCCACGAGTAACGGACCCTGGGGTGCGTTTACCTGTCGGTCATCGACACTCATAGTTTTGACCGATTCTGGCCCATTTC
>NW_025309472.1:0-660 GCF_018294505.1 Triticum aestivum
TGCATATATGTTGATGTATATGTAGTGTTGATGTATGGATATATATGTATGCATTTTACGATATATAGTAGATGCTAGGTTAGTGGATCGGAGAGGAAAAAGTAAAATAATGAAAAGGAAGAAAAGAGGAAGAAGGAAGAAGAAGAAAAAGAAGGAGATGAAAAAGGAAAATAAGAAGAGGAAGAAGGAGAAGAAGAAGAGGAGAGGAAGAAGTGGAGAAATAAATAAGAAGAGGAAAAAAGAAGAAGAAAATGAGGAGAAGAGGAGTAGAGGAGTATTCTATTTTTTCTTCTTCTCCTCTATTCATTTCTTCTTTTCCTTTTTTTCTTTGATCTTCTCCTCTATTCCTTTCTTCTTCTTCTCTTTTTTTCTTCTTCCTCTTCTTATTTTTTATCGGGTATGTCGTTGTCGATATACGTACCCCCTCCCCGATAACTTCGACATGAGGGGGGGGGGTCGATAAATAATAGAACTAGTTAAACTAGTTTATTTTTAGTAAGTACTACTTTATTTTATTTATAGTAAGTGCTTTGAACTAGTTGATTTAATAAAACTACTTTATTTTACTATAGAAGTAGTTTATTTTTAGTAAATACTACTTTATTTTATTTATAGTAAGTGCTTAGTAGTTGAACTAGTTGATTTAATAAAACTACTTTA
>NW_025309473.1:0-660 GCF_018294505.1 Triticum aestivum
CGCCGCCTCCGTTCCCGCGCAGAAAGACCCTTTAGTCGCGGTTGGAGAGGCGGACCGCGACTAAAGGGCACCCTTTAGTCGCGGCTGGGGTGCGGGCCGCGACTAAAGGGTACCTTTAGTCGCGGTCCGCCTCCCCAACCGCGACTAAAGGGCTGTGCTAGAACTGGCGCGGTGCGGTGGGATGTTTAGTCCCACCTCGCTAGCCGAGAGGCTTCGACAGTGGTTTATAAGCGCGGCTGCGCTTACCACTTCGAGCTCCTCTCAAATGCAGGCTTACGGGCCTATTCTGTCACTGTGTGCCTGTGGGCCTGCTGGGCCTTCTGCGGGCCTGAATCCTGGCCCTTTAATGGGTTTCTAGTCGTATTCACGCCGTGGTGCCCCAGTAGGTGGCATATTTTATTTTTTTCTTCCTTTTTTCCTTTTTCCTTTTTTCTTCTGTTTTTTTCTTCTGTTTTTCCTTTTTTCTTCTGTTTTTTTCTTCCTTTTTCTTCTGTTTTTTTCTTCTGTTTTTTTCTTCCTTTTTTCCTTTTTCCTTTTTTCTTCTGTTTTTTTCTTATGTTTTTCTTCTGTTTGTTTTTTTCTTCTGTTTTTTCTTTTTTCTTCTGTTTTTTTCTTCCTTTTTCTTCTGTTTTTTTCTTCTGTTTTTTTCTTCCTTTTTCC
>NW_025309474.1:0-660 GCF_018294505.1 Triticum aestivum
TTTTCATGCATTTACTAATTATTTTGAGCTATAAGACCCTAAAATTGAAAAGCATTTCAAATGAACTCTGAAATGGTTGAAAGGTGGCATGGTATCATCATTTCATCCACACAGCATGTGCAAGAAAGTTGAGAGGGTCCCGGCAAAAACTGGGTGCACTTCGTGTACAAAACGGACAATCTCTTTCAAAGCATCAGGATTTCATACGGAAACTCGTCTGTTACAAAGGGATTTCATTTTTTAAAACTTATTTGAACTCCTGACTTTTTGTGTGTTCAAAATGCACCATTAAAAGCCACATCATCATTTTTCAATCCTTTCTGACTTCATTTGTTATTTTTCATGCATTTACTAATTATTTTGAGCTATAAGACCATAAAATTGAAAAGCATTTCAAATGAACTCTGAAAAGGTTGAAGTTGGCATGGTATCATCATTTCATCCACATAGCATGTGCAAGAAAGTTGAGAGGGTTACGGCAAAAACTGGATGCACTTCGTGTACAAAACGGACAATCTCTTTCAAAGTATTAGGATTTCATACGGAAACTCGTCCGTTACAAAAGGATTTCATTTTTTTAAAACTTATTTGAACTCCTGACTTTTTGTGTGTTCAAAACGCACCTTTCAAAGCCACATCATCATTTTTCCATCCTTTCTA
>NW_025309475.1:0-660 GCF_018294505.1 Triticum aestivum
GGTCGCGGCTGCCAGCCAGGCAGGGGGGCCTTTGGTCCCGGTTGGTGCCACCAACTGGGACCAATAGGCAGGGCCTTTTGTCTCGGTTGGTGTCACCAACCGGGACCAAATAGGCATCCACGCGTCAGCATTTCAAGGGCTGGGGTTTTTGTTTTTTTGTTTTTGAAAGGGGGGGGGGGTTTGGGGGTTAATTTAGGTGTTTCATATATTGTGTTAGCTAGCTAATTAATCGAGAGAAGTGTCCTCTCTTATCTCCGTGCTTGGTCGACGCTACGTACTATATACGTATGGAGAGGACTAGACACGCTAGCTAGTAATCAAATGAAGGAAACAGAAGATCGTCATGAACATATGCATACAGAGAGAAGTGATATCGACCACCTCTCCTTCTCCGAGAGATTGGTCGAACAACAAGTTCTCGTATATCTATCCGACACTACCGGCTACATATATACAATAATTATCTCTTACAATACAATCTCCTAATTAAATTGTAAGAACACAGGGTCCACATAGTATTCTCCGTTTTCAGCGATCACGTGGTCAAGGAAGAATGCCGCCAATTCCTCTTGAATTGCTCGCATACAATCTGGTGCTAGGAGTTCATCCCGCTTCCGAAACATCTAATTTGAAGAAGGGGGTCAATACATATATATATAT
>NW_025309476.1:0-660 GCF_018294505.1 Triticum aestivum
CAACTTTTTAGCACATGCTATGTGGGTGAAATGATTATACCATGCCAACTTTCAACCTTTTCAGAGATCATTTGTAGTGCTTCTCAGTTTTCATGGTCATTTAGCTCAAAAATGTGAGTGAATGCCCGAAAAAGACCAAATGAAGTCAGAAAGGGTTGAAAACTGCTTCTGTGGCTTTGAATGGTGCATTTTGAACACACAAAGAGTCTGGAGTTCAAATAAGTTCAAAATAATGAAATCCCTTTGTAACAGATGAGTTTTCGGCCGAAACCCTGATACTTCGAAAGAGATTGTCAGTTTTGTACACGAAGTGCATCCAGTTTTGCCGTAACCCTCTCAACTTTTTAGCACATGCTATGTGGGTGAAATGATGATACCATGCCAACTTTCAACCTTTTCAGAGATCATTTGTAGTGCTTGTCAGTTTTCATGGTCATTTAGCTCAAAAATATGAGTGAATGCCCGAAAAAGACCAAATGAAGTCAGAAAGGGTTGAAAACTACTTCTCTGGCTTCGAATGGTGCATTTTGAACACACAAAGAGTCTGGATTTCAAATAAGTTCTAAATAATGAAATCCCTTTGTAACAGATGAGTTTCCGTCCGAACCCTGATACTTCGAAAGAGATTGTCCGTTTGTACACGAAGTGCATCCTGTTTTT
>NW_025309477.1:0-660 GCF_018294505.1 Triticum aestivum
AACGGGCTGCCTCCTCACCAACCTACGTCCCCCGGAAGGTAGCACCTCCCAATACCAGCCCGGCGGAGCCCAGTCCCGAACATGGCCCTGATCAAGCAAGCCTCCACCGCCGAGTCGACGACGACGAGGATGCGGGATAGGCATCGCCGACGTCGATGCGGGAACTACTTATATATATATATATATATATATAGTTAAATAAAGTAGTTTTATTAATTAAATCAACTAGCTAGTTCAACTACTAAACACTTACTATAAATAAATAAAGTAGTACTTACTAAAAACAAACTACTTCTATATATAGTAAAATAAAGTAGATTATTAAATCAACTAGCTAGTTCAACTATATATGAAGCACTTACTATAAATAAAATAAAGTAGTACTTACTAAAAATAAACTAGTATTTTTCTAACTAATTATATTAAACACTTTCTCTTCTTAATTTTTTCCTTTTTCTAAATACTATGAACAAAAAAATCATTAAAATTCTATAAACAAATTACAACAGAAAAAAATCATAAAGATTCTATGAAAAGAAAAAAATCATAAAAAATTGACATATTTGATCTTTGCATATATATGAACATAGAAACATGCATATTCAACAATAATATCACCCAAAAAATCTATTAACAGAAAAAAAATCTAACACAATATGA
>NW_025309478.1:0-660 GCF_018294505.1 Triticum aestivum
CCTCCAAAACTTTGTCTTGGGTTTGCGGGAGAAAGCGCTTTCAGACCGGCATGCGAACCGATACATGACAGTCCTGAAAAACATGTCCGTACCATGCAGCCCGAAAAAATGGGAATTGTTTGAGAGTTGGCGTTGGAGATGCCCTTAGGCAAGAGGATGGCTCCGCCACTGCCTACGCTCTAAAACCAATTGACATTTCGGCCAATTTGAATGGAGAACCTCTCACCCAGTGAGCATTCGAAACAGTGGGGAAAATATTGTAGCAAATGAACATTGCCCCATCAAGATCTATTTCTTTATTATGCCATAGATAGATGGACAGAGCGGCTTAAATTAATTAATTTATTACATTCATAACGCATGAACTCATAGCAATAGCTTCCATCGAGCATCCATGAAAATGGCACACATATGGCTAGATGGATTTAGTGGTGCAGTTCCTGTAGCACATGCAATAATTTATTTCTTTGCATATGCCGCTGTCAAAGTTCTCTCTTCTACAAGGCTTGTTGCAGGTGCCGCGGAAGATACATGATGTGTCGTTGTCCCATGTCTGGCTCCAAGCTTTTTCACAGGCATCCGATCCCATTTCTTCTGCATACGTCCGAAAACAATACACATTAACAATCAACCAAATCAACTTCTACTTGCAAAAAAAAA
>NW_025309479.1:0-660 GCF_018294505.1 Triticum aestivum
TCTTCTTTTTTCTTCTTCTTATTTATTTCTCCTCTTCTTTTCCTCTCCTCTTCTTCTTTCTTTCCTCTTCTTATTTTCTTCTTTCCTATCCTTCTTTTTCTAAAATTGTAATTTTTGCATATATAAAACTTTTCTAAAATTGTAACTTTCTATATAAAACTTTCCTATCGGGAGGGGGAGAAGATCGAAGAAAAAAAGAAAAAAAAGAGGAGAAGAAGAAAGGAATAGAGGAGAAGAAGAAAAAATAGAATAAAATTCTATTTTTTCTTCTTCTCCTCTATTCCTTTCTTCTTCTCCTCTTCCTTTTCTTCCTCTCCTCGTCTTCTCCTTCTTCTTCTCCTTCTTTCTCTACTTATTTTCCTTTTCCTTATTTTACTTTTTCCTCTCCACTAACATAAAATGCACTAACCTAAAATGCAACAAACATAAAATGCACTAAAGAGGCTCAACTAACCTAAAATCAGTGATAAAATGCACTAACCTAAAATTGATATCTACTAACAACTTAAAAAAATAATACATATATGAAAAAGTGCATATATGAAAAAAAACATCATCATATCATCAACAGAAAAAAAACATCATCATATCATCAACAGAAAAAAAACATCATCATATCATCATATCATCAACATCATCAACCTAAAGGGTCGGCGCCGG
>NW_025309480.1:0-660 GCF_018294505.1 Triticum aestivum
ATAGAAGGGGCCTTTAGTACCGGTTGGAGCCACCAACCGGCACTAAAGGCCAATTTTGGCCAGCCCAAGCGACGGGAAACGAGGGCCTTTAATACCGGTTGGTGGCTCCAACCGGTACTAAAGGGCAACGCATTAGTACCGGTTGGAGCCACCAACCGGTACTAATGGTCGTGCGCTCCCACCTGCACCGGCGCTATTTTTAGTCCCACCTCGCCGAGCAAAGGGCAGCCGCACTGGTTTATAAACCCAGCCGCGGCTGCTCATTCGAACTCCTCTATATAGCAGGCTTCTGGGCCTAACTAGGGCGCGCTGTCTTGTGAGCCTGCTGGCCCTTCTGTGCCCAAATTTGCACAACCTAGGTCTGGCAGGCCCACCGGGCAGCGCCCCAACAATTTTTTATTGATTTTTTTCTTTTCTGCATTATTTATTTTCTTCTATTTATTTTTGAGTAATTTTTTATATAGTTTTTTCTTTTCTACTTTTTTTTATTTTATTTATTTCTGAGTAGTGTTTTTGCTGTATTTAGTTTCTTTGTGAATATTTTTGCTTTATATTTTTCTTCTTTTCTGCATTATTTATTTTTGAGTAATTTTTTTATATAGTTTTTTCTTTTCTGCTTTATTTTTTTCTTCTATTTATTTTTGAGTAGTTTTTTTGCTG
>NW_025309481.1:0-660 GCF_018294505.1 Triticum aestivum
AATAGATCTAACTCTTTTTTGTGGCTTTTTCTTGGACAATAGGTAAGAAAGTAAATCTAATCTAGGAAAACTGGAAATTCTCACCGAGCAACCTGAAAACTGATACCACTTGATAGAGGCGGGGGTGTCCCGATCTTTCGATGAGATGATAACTATCGATTTGGTGAAGATGACTTTGACGATCCGACTACAAACGTGCACGACGTTGCGCCTTAGCAATCGCTAAACCAACTCCGAAAGGTTATTGACCACGCTGGAGCACAATCAACCTGACCACAAAGGTCTATTCCTGCAAGCAATCGAAGAACAAGCAAGAATATGATAAAAGCAATCTGAATATTGCGAGTATATATGAAGTATTGATAAAGGTGGGGATCCGTAAGCGGTCTTGGTC
Source organism: Triticum aestivum (assembly GCF_018294505.1). Classification (NCBI taxonomy): domain Eukaryota; kingdom Viridiplantae; phylum Streptophyta; class Magnoliopsida; order Poales; family Poaceae; genus Triticum; species Triticum aestivum. The sequence continues at coordinate 395 of NW_025309481.1, forward strand.
TGGTCGTTGGACACAAACGAAGTACACGAAGTTGCAATGGCTAACTTTTAACTAAACAAATCCCCCGGAAAAGCTACTAGATGGATCTACTTATATAGGAGCAAGGGCTGGCGGCCAAGGAGGTGGGAGGACGTCCCAAGGCAGCCTAAAACTAAATCTAGGTCGTACAAGGCCAATGGGCCCAAGTGGAGGTGATGTAACACCTTTGTACTTGTAGTTTGACTCGGATTCTGCTGCAGCATCAGATTGTTTCGTCCACAACTCAA
>NW_025309482.1:0-660 GCF_018294505.1 Triticum aestivum
TTAACTAATGAATTAATTAAGTTAATTAATCTGGTTTAATTAATTTAATTAACTAGTTAAGTTTAATTAAACTGTAATTAGATTAACCTAAACCCTAATTAACCTAATTAGAGGATGACAGGTGGGTCCCCCTGGACCCACATGTCAGGGTTGACTCAGTCAACCCCTGTTGACTGCTGACGTCAGCATGACATCATGCTGACATCATTAATACATTTTTTCGAATTAATTAAATAAATAATTAAATTTCAGAAATTAATAAAATCTTTAGAAAATCATATCTTTTAATCCGTAACTCGGATTAAAATGTTTTCAACATGAAAGTTGCTCAGAACGTCGAGACGATTCCGGATACGCAATCCGTTCGTCCGCCACACCCCTCTAACCTATCGAACCCGCAACTTTCCCTCCTCCGGTTCATCTGTCCGAAAACACGAAACACCGGGAACACTTTCCCGGATGCTTTCCCCCTTCGTCGGTATCACCTACTACCGCGTTAGAACACGTCTAGCTCTGCTTGTTGTCCTGTTATGCACTTGATTGCTATGTATTTACTGTTTCTCCCCCCTCTTCTCTCCGGTAGACCCCGTGGCGATGCTGATGCCCCTGTGGTCGACTACATCACCGACGACCCCTCTCGCTCTTGCCAGAGCAACCAGG
>NW_025309483.1:0-660 GCF_018294505.1 Triticum aestivum
TAACTACTCTAATTTGAAAACTAACGACACTAGTAAAGTTAATCACAAACTTGAGATTCACACAAATTTCAAAGAATTCAAATTTTAACTATTCTAATTTGAAAACTAATGGCACTAGTAAAGTTAATCACAAACTTGAGATTCACACAAATTTCAAACAATTCAAATTTTAACTATTCTAATTTGAAAACTAGTGGCACTAGCAAAGTTAATCACAAACTTGAGATTCACACAAATTTCAAAGAATTCAAATTTTAACTATTCTAATTTGAAAACTAATGGAACTAGTAAAGTTAATCACAAACTTGAGATTCACACAAATTTCAAACAACTCAAATTTTAACTATTCTAATTTGAAAACTTGTTGCACTAGCAAAGTTAATCACAAACTTGAGATTCACACAAATTTCAAAGAATTCAAATTTTAACTATTATAATTTGAAAACTAATGGCACTAGTAAAGTTAATCACAAACTTGAGATTCACACAAATTTCAAAGAATTCAAATTTTAACTATTCTAATTTGAAAACTAATGGCACTAGTAAAGTTAATCACAAACTTGAGATTCACACAAATTTCAAACAATTCAAATTTTAACTATTCTAATTTGAAAACTAGTGGCACTAGCAAAGTTAATCACAAACTTGAGATTCACACAA
>NW_025309484.1:0-660 GCF_018294505.1 Triticum aestivum
TTTGAAATGCTTTTGAATTTTAGGGTCTTATAGCTCAAAATAATTAGTAAATGCATGAAAAATAACAAATGAAGTCAGAAAGGATTGAAAAATGATGATGTGGCTTTGAATGGTGCATTTTGAACAAACAAAAAGTCAGGAGTTCAAATACGTTTTAAAAAATGAAATCCCTTTGTAACAGACGAGTTTCCGGATGAAATCCTGATACTTTGAAAGAGATTGTCCGTTTTGTACACGAAGTGCAGCCAGTTTTTGCCGTAATCCTCTCAACTTTCTTGCACATGCTATGTGGATGAAATGATGATATCATGCCAACTTTCAACCTTTTGAGAGTTCATTTGAAATGCTTTTCAATTTTAGGTTCTTATAGCTCAAAATAATTAGTAAATGCATGAAAAATAACAAATGAAGTCAGAAAGGATTGAAAAATGATGATGTGGCTTTGAATGGTGCATTTTGAACACACAAAAAGTCAGGAGTTCAAGTAAGTTTTAAAAATATGAAATCCCTTTGTAACAGACGAGTTTCCGGATGAAATCCTGATACTTTGAAAGAGATTGTCCGTTTTATACACGAAGTGCATCCAGTTTTTTCCGTAACCCTCTCAACTTTCTTGCACATGCTATGTGGATGAAATGATGATATCATGCCAACTTTCAA
>NW_025309485.1:0-660 GCF_018294505.1 Triticum aestivum
TTAGTAAATGCATGAAAAATAACAAATGAAGTCACAAAGGATTGAAAAATGATGATGTGGATTTGAATGGTGCATTTTGAACACACAAAAAGTCAGGAGTTCAAATAAGTTTTGAAAAATGAAATCCCTTTGTAACAGACGAGTTTCCGGATGAAATCCGGATACTTTGAAAGAGATTGTCCGTTTGGTACACGAAGTGCATCCAGTTTTTGCCGTAACCCTCTCAACTTTCTTGCACATGCTATGTGGATGAAATGATGATATCATGCCAACTTTCAAGCTTTTCAGAGTTCATTTGAAATGCTTTTCAATTTTAGGGTCTTATAGCTCAAAATAATTAGTAAATGCATGAAAAATAACAAATGAAGTCAGAAAGGATTGAAAAATGATGATGTGGCTTTGAATGGTGCATTTTGAACACACAAAAAGTCTGGAGTTCAAATAAGTTTTGAAAAATGAAATCCCTTTGTAACAGACGAGTTTCCGGATGAAATCCTGATACTTTGAAAGAGATTGTCTGTTTTGTACACGAAGTGCATCCAGTTTTTCCCGTCACCCTATCAACCTCTTGCACATGCTATGTGGATGAAATGATGATATCATGCCAACTTTCAACCTTTTCAGAGTTCATTTGAAATGCTTTTCAATTTCAGGGTCTTA
>NW_025309486.1:0-660 GCF_018294505.1 Triticum aestivum
GGTGCGTTTATGTGTCCGTCGTCAACACTCACAGTTTTGTCCAATTCTGGCCCGTTTTGTGGACTATTATTCCCCGTTTTGGGGTCCCGAAGCGATTTCCATAGTTGTTAAACCCCAAGGTGTGCTTACGTGTCGGTCATCAACAATCATAGTTTTGGCCGATTCTGGCCCGTTTCTTGGACTATTACTCTGTTTTGGGATCCCGGAGTCATTTCCACGATTGAAGAACCCCGGGGGTGCGTTTACATGTCGGTCATCAACACTCACATATTTGGCCGATTCTTGTCCGTTTCGTGCAATATTACTCAGCATTTTGGGGACCCAGAGCGATTTCCACGATTGATGAACCCCGAAATGCGTTTATGTGTCCGTTGTCAACTCTCACAAGTTTGTCCAATTCTGACCCGTTTCGTGGACTATTACTCAACGTTTTGGGGTCCCGAAGCGATTTTCATAGTTGATGAACCCCAAGGTGTGCTTACGTGTTGGTCATCAACACTCGCAGTTTTGGCCGATTCTGGCCCGTTTCATGGACTATTACTCACTGTTTTTGGGTCCCAAAGCGATTCTCGTTTCATGGACTATTACTCGCGGTTTCGTGCATTATTACTCAGTGTTTTGGGGACGCAGAGCAATTTTCACGATTGATGAACCCCGGGG
>NW_025309487.1:0-660 GCF_018294505.1 Triticum aestivum
AAGGGGACGCGGGGGGGAGGTGGGCTGGGCCGGGGGTCGGGGTCGCGGCCCAGTTTGGGCCGGGGGGGCAGTGGGGGAACGGGCCCTTTTCCCTTTTTTTCTTTTTCTCTGTTTGTGTTCTGTTTTCTGTTTTCCTTTTATTTGTTTATTTCCTTTTCTGTTTTATTTCATTTAAAAGTATTTAGACATTTTATAAAAATGTGTTTTCTCCACCATAATTACCAGTGTAATATTTGGCACCCACTGAACATTTTTGTTTGAATTTTTGAAAACTTTTATTTTCCACTTTAATTATATTTGAAGTTTGAACTAGGAGTTTGAAAAGGAAGGTGATCCAAATGTGATCAAGCCCTGTTTAGCAACATGATTAGCTTAATCACAGGGGGTTACTGTAGCATGATTCTCAGGGTGTTACAAATCTCCTCCACTACAAGAAATCTCGTCCCGAGATTTAGGAGGTAGAAGGAAACAGTGCGGGGTATTCTTCGCGCAGACGATCCTCTCGTTCCCAAGTGGCCTCATCTTCAGAATGGTGCGACCACTGGACTTTGAGAAACTTGATCGCCTTCTGACGTGTGCGGTGTTCAGCTTGGTCGAGAATGCGGACCGGATGCTCCTTATAGGAGAGGTCTTGCTGCAATTCGAGCACTTCATGATCCA
>NW_025309488.1:0-660 GCF_018294505.1 Triticum aestivum
ACTCTAGTGTAAAATCATTTGTATTAGGCTATAGAGCTAGGTCAACTCTATTGTAAAATTATTTTAACTAACTTATAGAGCTAGTTCAACTCTAGTGGATAATTATTTGTACTAGGCTATAGAGCTAGTTCAACTCTAGTGTAAAATTATTTCAACTGGCTTATAGAGCTAGTTCAATTATAGTGTAAAATTCTATGTACTAGGCTATAGAGCTAGTTCAACTCTAGTGTCAAATTGTTTGAACTATCTTATAGAGCTAGTTCAACTCTAGTGTAAAATTATTTGTACTAGGCTATAGAGCTAGTGCAACTCTAGTGTAAAATTATTTCAACTAGCTTATAGAGCTAGTTCAATTGTAGTGTAAAATTCTATGTACTAGGCTATAGAGCTAGTTCAACTCTAGTGTCAAATTATTTGAACTATCTTATAGAGCTAGTTCAACTCTAGTGTAAAATTATTTGTACTAGGCTATAGAGCTAGTGCAACTCTAGTGTAAAATTATTTGAACTTGCATATAGAGCTAGTTCACCTCTAGTGTAAAATTATTTAAACTAGCTTATAGTGCTAGTTCAACCCTAGTGTAAAATTATTTGTACTAGGCTATAGAGCTAGTTCAACTCTAGTGTAAAATTATTTGAACTAGCTTATAGTGCTAGTCCA
>NW_025309489.1:0-660 GCF_018294505.1 Triticum aestivum
TCTTCGCAGTAGCGACGACGGACGCCGAGACGAGCACGTGACACCACTGCTACCCTGTCTATCTTAGGGTAATACGAGTCGAGGCGGACGTCGTCGCGGTAGCGACGACGTACGCCGAGACGAGCACGTGACACCAGGGCCACCCTGTCTATCTTAGGGTAACGCGAGTCTAGGCGGACGTCGTCACGGTAGCGACGACGGACACCGAGACGAGCACGTGACACCACTGCCACCCTGTCTATCTTAGGGTAAAGCGAGTCGAGGTGGACGTCGTCGCGGTAGCGACACGGACGCCGAGACGAGCACGTGACACCACGGCCACCCTATCTATCTTAGGGTAACGCGAGTCGAGGCGGACGTCGTCGCGGTAACGACGAAGCACGCCGAGACGCGCACGTGACACCACTGCCACCCTATCTATCTAAGCGTAACGTGAGTCGAGGCGGACGTCGTCGCGGTAGCGACCACGGACGCCGAGACGACCACGTGACACTAGGGCCACCCTGTCTATCTTAGGGTCACGCGAGTCGAGACGGACGTCGTCGCGGTAGCGACGACGGACGCGGAGACGAGCATGTGACACCAGGGCCACCCTGTCTATCTTAGGGTAACGCGAGTCGAGGCGAACGTCGTTGCGGTAGCGACGACGGACGCCGATAC
>NW_025309490.1:0-660 GCF_018294505.1 Triticum aestivum
TCTGTTCAAAAGGGATTTCATTTTTTAAAACTTATTTGAACTCCTGACTTTTTGTGTGTTCAAATTGCACCATTCAAAGCCACATCATCATTTTTCAATCCTTTCTGACTTCATTTGTTATTTTTCATGCATTTACTAATTATTTTGAGCTATAAGACCATAAAATTGAAAAGCATTTCAAATGAACTCTGAAAAAGTTGAAAGTTGGCATGGTATCATCATTTCATCCACATAGCATGTGCAAGAAAGTTAAGAGGGTTACGGCAAAAACCGGATGCACTTCGTGTAGAAAGCGGACAATTTCTTTCAAAGTATCAGGATTTCATATGGAAACTCGTCTGTTACAAAGCGATTTCATTTTTTAAAACTTATTTGAACTCCTGACATTTTGTGTGTTCAAAATGCACCATTCAAAGCCACATCATCATTTTTCAATCCTTTCTGACTTCATTTGTTATTTTTCATGAATTTACTAATTATTTTGTGCTATAAGACCATAAAATTGAAAAGCATTTCAAATGAACTCTGAAAAGGTTTAAAGTTGGCATGGCATCGTCATTTCATCCACATAGCATGTGCAAGATAGTTGAGAGGGTTACGGCAAAAACTGGATGCACTTCTTGTACAAAACGGACGATCTCTTTCAAAGTATCAGGATTT
>NW_025309491.1:0-660 GCF_018294505.1 Triticum aestivum
GGCCGCGGGTCGAGCTCGCGTCCATGGTGGATGGCGGGCGAGATGGCGCAGAGAGGAGGAGGTCGTGGGTGCGGTGAGCGCGGTGAGGGCGGTCGCGGGCGCGACCAGGGGCGGTGGTCAGAGGCATGCGCCGGTGCGGTGAGCACGTTCGGGGCCCGGTCGGCGAGTGTGCATTGCGACGGAGGGGAAGAGGAGGAGGGGGGAAGGCCCGGGGCCTCACCGGGGTTCGCAGGGTCAAGGGCAGCGGTGCTCGAGGTGGGGGACGGGGACGACGTGGGCGGCGTGAAGGCAGACCGGTGGGGAGGAGGAAGGAGGTCGTCGAGGGAGCTCCGGCGTCGTGGCCTCCGGCGAGGTCCTCGGCGGCGGCGACGGCTTAGTCGGTCCTGGCGGCGGGTCGTTCCCTGCCCCGATCCAGATCCACTCCGGGCGGGGTGGGGAGACGAGGTGGATCGGGGGAGGAGTGGGGGTTACGGGCGACGTGGGTTAGGGTTTGGGGGGTTATGCGGGCGCCGGCCGGGCCGGCCTGGCTAGCCCAGTGGCCAGTTGGGCCGAGGCCCAGCGGGGAGGGGGTCCTTTTCCTTCTTTTTGTTTGTTCTGCCTTTTTTATTCTATTTCTTTTCTCTTTTCTGTTTCCTTTTATTTTTGTTTTATAAAATTTAA
>NW_025309492.1:0-660 GCF_018294505.1 Triticum aestivum
AAATTATTTGTACTAGGCTATAGAGCTAGTTCAACTCTAGTGTAGAATTATTTGAACTAGCTTATAGAGCTAGTTCAACTCTAGTGTGAAATTATTTGAACTAGCTTATAGAGCTAGTTGAACTCTAGTGTAAAATTATTTGAGCAAGCTTATAGAGCTAGTTGAACTCTAGTGTAAAATTATTTGTACTAGACTATAGGGCTAGTCAACTCTAGTGTAAAATTATTTGTACAAGCTTATAGAGCTAGTTGAACACTAGTGTAACATTATTTGTACTAGGCTATAGAGATAGTTCAACTCTAGTGTAAAATTATTTGAACTAGCTTATAGAGCTAGTTCAACTCTAGTGTAACATTATTTGTACTAGACTATAGAGCTAGTTCAACTCTAGTGTAAAATTATTTGTACTAGGCTATAGAGCTAGTTCAACTCTCGTGTGAAATTATTTGTACTAGGCTATAGAGCTAGTTCAACTCTAGTGTAGAGTTATTTGAACTAGCTTATAGAGCTAGTTCAACTCTAGTGTAAAATTATTTGAACTAGCTTATAGAGCTAGTTCAACTCTAGTGTAAAATTATTTGAACTAGCTTATAGAGCTAGTTCAACTCTAGTGTAAAATTATTTGTACTAGACTATAGAGCTAGTTCAACTCTAGTGTAA
>NW_025309493.1:0-659 GCF_018294505.1 Triticum aestivum
TCCGAAAGGGATTGTCTAGTTTGTACACGAGGTGCGTCCAGTTTTCGCCGTGACCATCTCTACTCTTTTGCACATACTATGCGGACGAGATGATCATACCATGCCAAGTTCCAACATTTTAGAGTTCATTTTGTAGTGATTTTCAATTTCACTGTCATTTAGCTCCCTAAACAAATCGGTAAATGACTGAAAAACAACAAATGATGTCAGAACGTGTTGGAAATTGATGACGTCACTTTGAATGATGCATACTGAACGCAAAAATAGGCTGGAGTTCAAATGAGTTTCAAAAACATTGAAGTGCCCGTGTAACAGATGAGTTCTCATCCGAAACCCTGATACTCCGAAAGAAATTGTCCAGTTTATACACGAGGTGCGTCCAGTTTTCGCCGTGACCCTCTCTACTCTTTTGCATATGCTATGCGGGCGAAATGATGATTCCATGCCAAGTTCCAACATTTCCAGGGTTCATTTTGTAGTGATTTTCAATTTCACCGTCATTTAGCTCCCTAAACAAATCGGTTAATGACTGAAAAACAGCAAATGATGTCAGAACGTGTTGGAAATTAATGACGTCGCTTTGAATGATGAATACTGAGTGCAAAAATAGGCTGGAGTTCAAATAAAGTTTAAAAAACATTGAAGTGCCTGTGTAACAG
>NW_025309494.1:0-659 GCF_018294505.1 Triticum aestivum
ATTAGATTAATTAAACAAGATTAATTAACTTAATTAATTCATTAACTATTTTAATTAATTAATTAATTAATTATATATTTATTTTTATTTCATTTTTTTTAATAAAACGTTCTAGGGGCTAGGCCCACTTGTCTGTGGCACAGGGGCCTTGCGGGTCAGGCGAGCGGGCGTGGGCGCGTGGCTAACGGGCATAGCCCGAACGGGCGCAAGCCCGAGGGGCGCTGGGCACGCACGGTGGCAGCGGCGGCGGCATGCGCGGGCGCGCGCGCGCGAGAGTGAGCGCACGGGCACGGCGAGCATGGCTACATGAAGGACGGCGGGCGCGGTGACCTGCGGGGGAAAAGGAGGAGGAGGGGAAGGCGAGGCTCACCGAGCCCTGTAGTTGAGCATAGCAGGCTCGAGGAGGAGTCGGGGTTGCCGCGACGAGGCGGAGGAGGTCCTGGCGACGAGCAGCGACGGCGGGGTGTTCCGGCGACGAGGAGGAGGTCGGAGACGTCGGCGTCGAGGAGGCAGTCCGGCGAGGTGGCCGTCAACGGGCGGCGGGCCGGCGTCGGGCGCGCGGGGGCGATGACGGGGAGACGATCCAGTCGGCGGCGCGGTCGACGCGTGGCGTGGCCCGGCTTCCGGCGGCGTCGCGCGAGGGAGATGGGGGCGAGGAG
>NW_025309495.1:0-659 GCF_018294505.1 Triticum aestivum
CAACATTTTCAGAGTTCATTTTGTAGTGATTTTCAATTTCACCGCCATTTAGCTCTCTAAACAAATCGGTAAATGACTGAAAAACCGCAAATGATGTCAGAACGTGTTGGAAATTTATGACGTCGCTTTGAATGATGCATACTGAACGCAAAAATAGGCTCGAGTTCAAAAAAGTTTAAAAAACATTGAAGTGCCCGTGTAACAGATGAGTTCTCGTCCGAAACCCTGATACTCCGAAAGAGATTGTCCAGTTCGTACATGAGGTGCATCCAGTTTTTGCCGTGACCATCTTTACTCTTTTGCACATGCTATGCGGGTGAAATGATGATACCATGCCAAGTTCCAACATTTTCAGAGTTCATTTCGTAGTGATTTTCAATTTCACCGTCATTCAGCTCTCTAAACAAATCGGTAAATGACTGAAAAACAGCAAATGATGTCAGAACCTGTTGGAAATTGATGACGTCGCTTTGAATGATGCGTACTGAATGCAAAAATAGGCTGGAGTTCAAAAAAGTTTGAAAAACATTGAAGTGCCCGTGTAACAGATGAGTTCTCGTCTGAAACCCTGATACTCCGAAAGAGATTGTCCAGTTTGTAAACGAGGTGCGTCTAGTTTTCGCCATGACCCTCTCTACTCTTTTGCACATGCTATGCGG
>NW_025309496.1:0-659 GCF_018294505.1 Triticum aestivum
GGGGCCAAACCCCGGAGGCGCATGCCGCCTCTTCGGACATGCCACCACACCACCCCGCATGTATGAGAGGCCAGTGCGATGCTCCGGTGGCATTGCTACCCCCTCAGGGCCCCCGTCCCGCCTAACCCTGGAGCGATTGACCACGAGATCTAGCCCTTTGACTTTTCACGGGCGGGTTTTGAACAGTGGACCTCTCCACCCGGTTGTGTAAGGTCAGCTCAGAGGGACACCTAGGAGCAACATCTGGGCCAAACCGACAGCTACATCCCCTCCGTGTAGACCCGATGCGTCTGTTTTCCCCCTCCAGGTGCCGGCGGCGGCGCCGTCCGTTAGGGGGGCCACGCCCCGGAGATGCGTGCCGCCTCTTCGAACATGCCACAACACCACCCGGTTGTGGTAGGTCATCCCATAGAAACACTTGAGAGCAACGTCCCCTCCGTATAGACCCGATGCGGCTGTTTCCGCCCTCCAAATGCCGGCGGCGGCGCCGTCCGTGAGGGGGGCACACCGCGGACGTGAGGGGGTCACACTCCGGAGATGGGTGCCGGGCGTTTGCAACCGCCACTCAACTTCTATTGCATAGCTGTTTTTGATTTTAATAAAATTTAAGGACCTATATTCAAAAGAACATGACAGCATATTATTAATGTGCTAAAAAA
>NW_025309497.1:0-659 GCF_018294505.1 Triticum aestivum
ATGAGAAAATGCAAATGAAGGCAGAAAGGTTTGAAAGCTGATGACGTGGCTTTGAATGGTGTATACTGAATGCGCAAAAAGTCTGGAGTTGTAATAAGTTTAAAAAGTGAAATGCCTTTGTAACAGATGAGTTTTCGTCCGAAACCTTGATACTTCGAAAGAGATTGTCCATTTTGTACACGAAGTGCATCCAGTTTTTGCCGTAACCCTCTCAACTTTTTTTCACATGCTATGTGGGTGAAAAGATGACACCATCCAAGTTTCAACCTTATCAGAATTTATTTGTACTACTTTTTAATTTCAGGGTCATTTAGCTTAAAACAAATAAGTAAATGCATGAAAAATAGCAAATGAAGGCAGAAAGGGTTGAAAGTTGATGACGTGGCTTTGAATGGTGCATACTGAATGCACAAAAAGTCTGGAGTTGTAATAAGTAAAAAAATGAAATGCCTTTGTAACAGATGAGTTTACGTCCGAAACCCTGATACTTCGAAAGAGACTATCCATTTTGTACACGAATTGCATCCAGTTTTTGCCGTAACCCTCTCAGCTTTTTTGCACATGCTATGTTGGTGAAATGATGATACCATGCCAAGTTTCAACCTTTTGGGAGTTCATTTGTAGTGCATTTCAATTTTAGGGTCATTTAGCTCAAAAAA
>NW_025309498.1:0-659 GCF_018294505.1 Triticum aestivum
AGTTTTTGTCGTAACCCTCTCAACTTTCTTGCACATGCTATGTGGATGAAATGTTGATACCATGCCAACTTTCAACCTTTTCAGAGTTCATTTGAAATGCTTTTCAATTTTAGGGTCATATAGCTCAAAATAATTAGTAAATGCATGAAAAATAACAAATGAAGTCAGAAAGGATTGAAAAATGATGTTGTGGTTTGAATGGTGCATTTTGAACACACAAAAAGTTAGGAGTTCAAATAAGTTTTGAAAAATGAAATCCCTTTGTAACAGACGAGTTTCCGTATGAAATCCTGATACTTTGAAAGAGATTGTCCGTTTTGTACACGAAGTGCATCCAGTTTTTTCCGTAACCCTCTCAACTTTCTTGCACATGCTAGGTGGATGAAATGATGATACCATGCCAACTTTCATCCTTTTCAGAGTTCATTTGATATGCTTTTCAATTTTAGGGTCTTATAGCTCAAAAGAATTAGTAATTGCATGAAAAATAACAAATGAAGTCAGAAAGGATTGAAAAATGATGATGTGGCTTTGAATGGTGCATTTTGAACACACAAAAAGTCAGGAGTTCAAATAAGTTTAAAAAAATGAAATCCCTTTGTAACAGACGAGTTTCCGTATGAAATCCTGATGCTTTGAAAGAGATTGTCCATTTTGTA
>NW_025309499.1:0-659 GCF_018294505.1 Triticum aestivum
TAGGTGAAATGGATCATTTATGAGCTAATTTAGTTGAAATGGATCTTTTTGAGCTAACTTAGGTGAAATGGATCATTTAAGAGCTAATTTAGGTGAAATGGATCGTTTTTTAGCTAACTTGGTGAAATGGATCGTTTATGAGCTAAATTAGTTGAAATGGATCGTTTATGAGATAACCTAGGTAAGATGGGTCATTTTGGAGTTAACCTAGGTGAAATGGGTCATTTTAAAGCTAATGTAGGTAAAATGGATCATTTAGGAGCTAATCTAGGTAAAATGGGTCATTTTTGAGCTAACTTGGATGAACTGGATCATTTATAAGCTAACCTAGGTAAAATGGGTCATTATAGAGCTAACTTAGGTAAAATGGATAATTTATGAGCTAACTAAGCTAATTATGCAATTTTTGACATAAGTAAGCTAAGTACAGATCGTTTTAGAGCTAACTTAGGTAAAATGGATGGTTTTGGAGGTCAGTAAGCTTATTAAGTCATTTTGGAGGAGAAGAAGCTAAGTCTAGGTCATTATGGTAAGCATTGGAGGAAATAAAGCTAAGTCTAGGTCTTTATGCATGTGTTAAGCAAAACACTAGATAAACTTACCAAGATCCAGGAGGTGTAGGAGCGGGCTGGCTCGTGTCGGTAGCTGGAGAAGGATCT
>NW_025309500.1:0-659 GCF_018294505.1 Triticum aestivum
GACGTGACAATTCCACGACACCCGCCGTTGGCGGCACGGTGGCCGTGCTCGTTATTGGTTCTCTCTTGATGGGTCTCATCGCCGCGAGGGCCACGGCCGCGGAAGGTGATTCAACTGCAGGGGTTGCAGTGAGGGTGATGATAGGAATCGTGGCCAGGGGCGAAGAGAGCTCCTATGCGCCGCTCGTTGCGGCGAATTGTCGAGTGGACGCACATGCGCGTCTCTAGCTGGCCCGGCCCATTAGCGTAACGCAGCGAAAAAATCCCAAAAATCACTGCGCGAGGGAGGGATCAAACCAGGGACCTCCTTCTACGTACGCATGAGCCTAGCCAACGAGATAGATAAGCTTTCTTGGTTTACTAAGGCGCGCGATGCTAAAAGGTAATGTAGATCCGAACATTTTATCATATTCCGAAGGCGAACATCATTTTTAAGAAGTGTTTTTTTAAAGCGGCCACTTTTCAAACTTTAGAAGAAAAATTAGAAAGCTTGAACTTTTCTTGAGTATGTGAACAAAGTTTTGATAAAATGAACACTTTTTAAAATCCCGGTCATTTTTTTGAATTTAGACAACAAAACTTTAAAATTGACAAATTTTGAACATGAACATTTTTTAAAGCATGAAAATTTTCTGAATCTTGAGAATTTTTTTTTAAACG
>NW_025309501.1:0-659 GCF_018294505.1 Triticum aestivum
TGAGTACATTTATACTCATGTTTGCTTAATTTATGTTTTTGCAGAGAGATTTCTTTCTCACTACTAGTTTTGCGTGGGCTTTGAAAATTAGCCGGGGAATCCCAAACAGAGGTCTGGCTCCTTTGGAGGGTCTTATAGATAGATAGGCTTCCTAGCCTTATTTCGTTTCAGATGTCTGTACTCAGACATGTTTATAATTTGAATGCTTGTAATATCTAGCTCCTCGGAGCCTATTGAATAAATACTTTGAGTCGTAGAGTTTTGTTGTGATGCCATCTTGTATTTACATTGTCGGTGCAACAAATCCCAGACGTATGTTGCCTAGACTATACACAGGCTCAAGAGCGAGGTTGCAACATCGAAGACAAGGCCAAGCCAGAGAGATATCCCTTAGAGAAATCAAAGGACGGATCAAGAAGACCATGTCAAGCTAAAGGAGCAAGATACCACTAAGGAAAAATGTCCCTTGTGGGTAGGCGAGCCTGGCAAGGTCGATGTTGCCCCGAAAACAAATCTCAAGACTGCCCCAGCAAGCTTGCCGGGGACGCTGAGGGCAGATTACCTCGCCAAACCTCCACCGCTCCACCTCACACCGACGGAAGTCACCAATCGGTGCGGAGTCGAAGCCCCAAGTGACTAAGTGGCTGTTATTTGGCATG
>NW_025309502.1:0-659 GCF_018294505.1 Triticum aestivum
CTTCGCCCCACGCCCTTTTCCTCCACCGCTCCTCCAGATCCGCCCCTGTCAGCTCCGGCGGCTTCGTCCGGCGGCGGGAGCGCCCTCCCCCGGCGGTGTTTCCTCGCCAGCTGCGTGTGATGGATCTCCCTCCGGATGCGGCTCCCCCTGCTGCGTTGGTCCGGTCTGCCCATTTGGATCTGGGCCACGGCCGGTGGTGCTGCTCTCCGGCCAGCTTGCCGTGGCGGCCGGGCGCGCCCTCCTTGCTGCGTCCACCCTCTACGCCGACCCCCACCACTCGTCCCTCTGCCTTTGCCGGTCTCTGGTGGTTGCACTTCAGCACCAGATCTGGCGTGTTCGGTTGGCCTCGTCAACCGGCTCCCCGTGCTCTCTCGTTGCGGCCTCACGCTGGCCGCGGTGCACCTCGGCCTCGGCTCTGCGTGCTGCAGCCCGGTGTGTTGCTGCTTCTTTGGCCCTCCGTTGCTCGCTTCACAGCTCATGGCTGCCTAGCGCTACGGTGGTGGGTGGCCGACTTGCTCCGGTTGCGAGGTGGAGGAGGCACTGCCGGGTGAAAACTTCATCGACGATGACGGCTGCAGCCGCCATTTTCCCTTCTTGAAGGCGTCGAGTTTGGCATTGTTTCCCTCCCCCCCAAGCTTCTCAGATCCCGAGAGAAATCT
>NW_025309503.1:0-659 GCF_018294505.1 Triticum aestivum
AGATACGGCCAAAACTGCGAGTGTTGATGACCAACACGTAAGGACACCTTGGGGTTCGACAACTATGGAAATCGCTTCGGGACCCCAAAACGGTGAGTAATAGTCCACGAAACCCGTCAGAATTGGCCAAAACTCTCAGTGTTGACGACGGACACATAAACGAACCCCGGGGTTCATCGATCGTGGAAATTGCTCTAGGTCCCCAAAACGCTGATTGATAGTGCACAAAACGGACTAGAATCGGCCGAATATGTGAGTGTTGATCGCCGACACGTAAACGCACCAAGGGTTCGTCAATCATCGAAATGACTCCAAGACCCCAAAATAGAGTAATAGTCCAAGAAACGGGCCAGAATTGGCCCAAACTGTGATTGTTGATGACCGACATGTAAGCGCACCTTGGAATTCGACAACCATGGAAATCGCTTTGGGACCCCAAAACGGTGAGTAATAGTCCATGAAACGGGCCAGAATCGGCCAAAACTGCGAGTGTTGATGACCAACACGTAAGCACACCTTGGAGTTCAACAACTATGGAAATCACTTCGGGACCCCAAAACCGTGAGTAATAGTCCACGAAACATGTCAGAATTGGCCAAAACTGTGAGTGTTGACGACAGACACATAAATGCACCCTGGGGTTCATCAATCGTGGAAAT
>NW_025309504.1:0-659 GCF_018294505.1 Triticum aestivum
CAGGCGCCAGCACGCACAATATCCTCGTTTCCCCTTTGGTGCTAAGGGGGCAAGCGCAGGCGCGGAGTACCGAGGCATCAGGCAAAGGGTTTCATATCGGTGCAACAAGATTAGGACCAGCAGGACGGCAAGACGGAGGTCATCATGGAGCCCAAGACGGCGTCACCACCAGTTTTTTGACAGGCGAAGATCACCTTTAGTCAGGATAACTTGTACTAGCTGTCCCCTTTCAAATTGGCCGTTGTTGGATCCCTTCCCGCTCAATATTTGGGGAGAGGACCAAGGCCTCCATAAATAGGACTAGCCACCACCGTTGGAGGGGAGGAAACAGGGCGACCAGTTCCAGCTAGAACACCACACCAAGCACAAAAACATCTCGGCTCAGGAGGCTGTTCTTCCCCTTGTACTGTTCATCATCAGCGCAAGAGGCAATCCACCACCATCACACTGGAGTAGGGTATTACACCACAATGATGGCCTGAACCAGTATAAATCTTGTGTCTCTTGCGTTGTGTGTAGATCGAGCTAAGCTTAGAGACCGTGGCGAGGCTGAGAGGCGAGATTCGGTAGGGGAAATCTTCATGCGCACCCCAGTGTTCGAACCTCAAGGGTTTCGCCGAAACCCGAAATCCGACAGTCTCGTTGCTATGCATCTCCTA
>NW_025309505.1:0-659 GCF_018294505.1 Triticum aestivum
AGCTTGCACCCATCCGACCTTATACTTTCGTAAAACGCTCTTGCGAATGATCACCTGCACGGGCCGCTGAGCTCGAGTTCAGACGCTTCGACGGTCTCACTCGCTAGAGTTCCGACAGCTTTGGCCTCGAGGCAGTCAACGACATCCTATAGCGTGGGCACTCTCCTGATCTCAGATGTCAACCCAATAATGCTAAACATACAAAGAGTTACACGTAATTACATGCTGACTAGGATTTTTTTCATCTACTAACCAATCACAAACTTGCGCCCCCCTTATTTTCAGGGGGGTGGCCGCCTCCCCACCTATTGACCAATCAAATTAACGTTTTTTGTAAAACCTTGTAACTTGTTTGTACGCGTAGCATTACTCGATGTCGACCTGGTGAAGTAGGACGAGCCAGAGACGGACCTGGAAGATCCGTAGGGTCTGGGACTATAGTCTCCCTCGTGGGTGGCTCAAGTGGCGGCGGGTTGAGCATTTTGCCCTTGTCTGCATCCTGGAAGCCATCATCACCACCGAACACTTTATCGCCAGCACTGCGCCATCCAGCTATACTTCCACCAAAATTACCACCACAAGGAGCATGTGGAGAGAGACTAATTCCTGGAGTGACGACTGGTTCACGTGCTCCTCCACATTGGACATCGTGTCGGTGA
>NW_025309506.1:0-659 GCF_018294505.1 Triticum aestivum
CTGTAACTGTCGTTCGGAATCAGTTTTGCGCGGTGTTAACTGAAACATGGGTATCTGACTCATACGGAGTCCGTTTTGGCTCCACAACTAGTCAAAACATTTATGACAACCAGATGCTTCAAAGGATTCTTTCACAGGGAACTTTTGGAGAACTTTTCTTAAGGAGTTCGTTCAGAAACTTGTATAGAAACTTTCTTAATGAGCACTCGACAAACGCATTTTGAGAACATACACAAAGTCCCAGCTATGGACCTAGTGCATCATCATAACTGAGGTCTCTTGCATTTCCCTAAAAGTAATTGGATCTCATATGGAGATTTTTAGTGAAGTAGAATGGAAAAAATCGAATGCAACTACACAAGAACTAGTCTGTACATGTCGTTCAGAATCAGTTTTCCACAGTGTTAACTAAAACATGGGTATCTGACTCATACGGAGTCTGTTTTGGCTCCACAAGTAGTCAAAACATTTTCGACGACCAGATCCTTCAAAGGATTCTTTCATAGGGAACATTTGGAGAACTTTTCTTAAGGAGTTCGTTCAGAAACTTGTATAGAAACTTTCTTAATGAGCACTCGACAAATGCATTTCGAGAACATACACAAAGTCCCAGCTAGGGACCTAGTGCATCATCATAACTGAGGTCTCTTGCATTTCCC
>NW_025309507.1:0-659 GCF_018294505.1 Triticum aestivum
ACTTGTGAGAGGCCGCCTACGCAAGATTTTACGGTATGCTACCCCCCGAAGGCCGCCGGCCACAGTCGTAGACGTGCGAAGAGCAATCCGCGTAGAGGGAAGTGTTCAGATACTTCTCCATCACAAAAAATTATGAAAAATTACCATCAGTCCTATAGCACATGTGCCCACGTTGTGTAAAAAACTCATGATTTTATCGCGCTCCATGTATTTAATAATATTCACGTTGCATCGTTACCGCAGAACGTCTACCACCGTTTCATTGCCGTCCGTGAGGGGGGCCACAACCCGGAGACGCGTGCCGCCTCTTCGGACATGCCACAACACCACCCCGCATGTATGAGGGCCCGGTACGACGCTCCGGTGGCATTGCTACCCCCCCAGGTCCCCCGTCCCGCCTAACCCTGTAGCGTTTGACCACGGGATCTAGCCCTTTGACTTTGCACGGACGGGCTTTGACCAGTGGACCTCTCCACCCGGTTGTGTTAGGTCGGCCCATAGGAACACTTTGGAGCAACATCCGGGCCAGGCCCACAGCTACATCCACTCCGTGTAGACTCGACGCGTGCGTTTCCCCCCTCCGGGTGCCGGCGGCGGCGCCGTTCGTGAGGGGGGCCACGCACCGGAGACGCGTGCCGCCTCTTTGAACATGCCACAAC
>NW_025309508.1:0-659 GCF_018294505.1 Triticum aestivum
GTTCAGCATCACTATCATCAATAATAGGTTCTTCAATATTTTCATTACCCCTAACTCTAGCAAGTTGTTCATCTAGAAATTCACCTAATGGAAAAGTAGTATCACGCACAGAAGTAGTTTCATCATGCATAGCAGAAGTGGCATCATCAATAACATGCGACATATCAGAATTCATAGCAGTAGCAGGTTTAGGTGTCACAAGCTTACTAATAACGGAAGGAGAATCTAGTGCAGAGCTAGATGGCAATTCCTTACCTCCCCTCGTAGTTGAGGGCAAAATCTTGGTCTTAGCGTCTTTCAAGTTCTTCATAGTGATCAACAGATATAAATCCCAAGTGACTCAAAGAATAGAGCTATGCTCCCCGGCAACGGCGCCAGAAATTAGTCTTGATAACCCACAAGTATAGGGGATCGCAACAGCTTTCGAGGGTAGAGTATTCAACCCAAATTTATTGATTCGACACAAGGGGAGCCAAAGAATATTCTTGAGTATTAGCAGTTGAGTTGTTAATTCAACCACACCTGGATAACTTACAATTTGCAGCAAAGTATTTAGTAGCAAAGTAATATGATAGTCATGGTAACAGTAACAACAGTAAAGATAAATGTTTTTGGGTTTTTGTAGTAGTTGTAACAATAGCAACGGAAAAGTAAATAAG
>NW_025309509.1:0-659 GCF_018294505.1 Triticum aestivum
CCACATGGGGAGCTGGGACAGTAGAGCAAGGCAGGTTTTGAAGGAATATATACCTAAGGGTCGTCGGCATGTGGCAAAGACGGTGTTGGAGGTCGCACATTGGCCATAATACCGCAGGGAGGAAGAAGGGGTCGGATGCCCTCCCGAGTCAGCACTGTCCTGGAGAGAACGGCACGACCACTGATTGGGACGTGCAGGCAGCAGTTGGTCTCCTCCCTCGCCGCCGACGACCGCGTTAACGATGCACCTACACCCCTACCCCGGTCGAGGTGGTCCAGCCGGATTTGTGACCAGCCAAGCAGAGAGAGTGTGACCACCTATGTCTTGCTTAGATCTAGAGAGCATCAAAGAGTGAAAGAGAGGAACCCTAGTAAAGCAAGCGCCGAGTCTCCTGCTTATATATAGTGGAGTGATTTTGTTGTACCAGCCGTTCTTAAGTTGAATGCGCGTGAACCACTATTTTCATTTAAAGTTCAAGTAAAAATGAAACTCGATCAATAACGTGCCACCGCGTCTAGGACGCACAATACTGTATCATCCACGTGCGATCCCCGACCCTCCATCAAGTTGAAAACTAGACTAGTCAAAATGTCAATTGGGATGCCTCTTTGTAAACAAGTGCGCTCCTTGCTTCAAAAAATGGGCTCCTACGTGTACCC
>NW_025309510.1:0-659 GCF_018294505.1 Triticum aestivum
GAAGTGCATCCAGTTTTTGCCGTAACCCTCTCAACTTTCTTGCACATGCTATGTGGATGAAATCATGATATCATGCCAACTTTCAACCTTTTCAGAGTTCATTTGAAATGCTTTTCAATTTTAGGGTCTTATAGCTCAAAATAATTAGTAAATGCATGAAAAATAACAAATGAAGTCAGAAAGGATTGACAAATGATGATGTGGCTTTGAATGGTGCATTTTGAACACACAAAAAGTCAGGAGTTCAAATAAGTTTTAAAAAATGAAATCCCTTTGTAAGAGACGAGTTTCCGGATGAAATCCTGATACTTTGAAAGAGATTGTCCGTTTTGTACACGAAGTGCATCCAGTTTTTGCCGTAACCCTCTCAACTCTCTTGCACATGCTATGTGGATGAAATCATGATATCATGCCAACTTTCAACCTTTTCAGAGTTCATTTGAAATGCTTTTCAATTTTAGGGTCTTGTAGCTCAAAATAATTAGTAAATGCATGAAAAATAACAAATGAAGTCAGAAAGGATTGAAAAATGATGATGTGGCTTTGAATGGTGCATTTTGAACACACAAAAAGTAAGGAGATCAAATAAAGTTTAAAAAATGAAATCCCTTTGTAAGAGACGAGTTTCCGGATGAAATCCCGATACTTTGAAAGAGATT
>NW_025309511.1:0-659 GCF_018294505.1 Triticum aestivum
CCCCCCCCCTATGGTCAAATCCTGGCCCCGTCCCTGAGTATATGCATCAGATAGCTTGAGGATATCTCCCCACCAAAAGGAACCAATTGGAGTTGTAGCATGTGGGAGACCATCAACATAATAACTATTCCAGATCAGGGTCACCCAGGGGATATCAGCCTTACTAAAAAAATTATGAAGATGCTTCAGAAGTAGGCCCTTGTTTTGAATATGCAAGTTGATTACCCCAAGTCATCCTTTATCCTTTGGCCTACAAACCAAGTCCCAAGCGGCTAGAGACTGCTTTGGAGCATCACTGCTACCTCTCCATAAACATTGCCTAAATATTCTGTCAAGCTGCTTAATAATACTAGGAGGTAGTTGCAGACTGCAGAGGAAGTAGATAGGCATAGATGTCAAAACAGAAGTTAACAGCTGCAACCGGGAGCCCTGATTTAACATGCAGGAACTAGCAGTCAGTCTCCTCTCCAAAGTATCAACTAAGGGCATGAAATCCACAATTCTTGGCCTGGTAGTTCGAAGTGGCAATCCCAGATATGTGAATGGAAGTTGTCCAATTTTACAGCCCAGCAGTGCAGTTAACCTGTTGGCCTCCCCCTCATCTATGTTTAAAAGAATCATGGAGGAGTTTGAAAAATTGACCTTTAGCCCAGTGGATT
>NW_025309512.1:0-659 GCF_018294505.1 Triticum aestivum
CCTCCATGGTGTTTGCACCCCAGGCAGCCTCCTCGATGGGATTGTCTTCGCCGCCGCCGTTTCACTTCGGTCATCTCATCACCATCAAGCTCTCCGCCGACAACTACATCTTCTGGCGTGCGCAGGTTCTCCCGCTCTTGGGGAGTCACTACCTGCTAGGCTACGTCGACGGATCGCTTCCCTGCCCACCCGCGCTGGTAGACAGCGTGCACGGTCCGGTCTACAATCCGGCCCATCGCGTCTGGACGGGGCAGGACCAGGCAAACCTCTCCTCCATCCAGGGGTTGCTCTCACCGGCAGTTGCCGGCCTTGTTGTCTTCGCGAAGACGTCTCATGAGGCCTGGACCATCCTTGAGCGCACCTTTGCAGCGCAGTCCCAGGCTCGTGTCTCTGCACTCCGTCGTCAGCTTGGAGAGTGTCAGAAGCTTGACTCCACTGCCACTGAGTTCTACAACAAGGTCAAGGGCCTCACCGACACATTGGCCTCCATTGGACAGCCCCTCACCGACTCCGAGTTCAACTCGTTTATTGTCAATGGTCTTGATGAGGAGTATGATGCCTTAGTCGAGATCATCAACGAGCGGGGCAACTCGACACCCATGCTGGCACACGAGGTTTTCTCTCGGCTCCTTCTCACTGAGCAACGGGTCGAGACTCGC
>NW_025309513.1:0-659 GCF_018294505.1 Triticum aestivum
TTTTAGGGAAATGCAAGAGACCTCTGTTATGATGATGCACTAGGTCCATAGCTGGGACTTTGTGTATGTTCTCGAAATGCGTTTGTCGAGTGCTCATTAAGAAAGTTTCTATACAAGTTTCTGAACGAACTCCTTAAGAAAAGTTCTCCAAAAGTTCCCTATGAAAGAATCCTTTGAAGCATCTAGTCATCGCAAACGTTTTGACTACTTGTGGAACCAAAATGGACTCCGTATGAGTCAGATATCCAAGTTTCAGTTAACACTACGCAAAGCTGATTCCGAACGTCAGTTACAGATTAGTTCTTGTGTAGTTGCATTCGATTTTTTCCATTCTACTTCACGAAACATCTTCATATGAGATCCAATTACTTGTAGGGAAATGCAAGAGACCTCAGTTATGATGATGCACTAGGTCCATTGCTGGGACCTTGTGTATGTTCTCGAAATGCGTTTGTCGAGTGTTCATTTAGAAAGTTTCTATACAAGTTTCTGAACAAACTCCTTAAGAAAAGTTCTCCAAAAGTTCCCTATGAAAGAATCCTTTGAAGTATCTGGTTTTCACAAACGTTTTGACTACTTGTGGAGCCAAAACGTACTCCGTATGAGGCAGATATCCATGTTTCAATTAACACTGCTCAAAACTGATTCCGAACGATAGT
>NW_025309514.1:0-659 GCF_018294505.1 Triticum aestivum
GCCCCCCCTTCGGTAGGACGCCAATTGGGAGAAGGAAAATAGGGGGTTCATCCCCCCTTCCCTTTTCTCTCCGGTGTTTTATGGAAAGGGGGGCACCACTTGGGGAAACCCCAAGTAGGATTCGGATCCTACTTGGGGCGCACCCTGGCTGCCTCCCCTCTCCCTCCCACCGATATATATGTGAGGGAGGCACCCCCTAGCACACCCCAGACAATATCCTAGCCGTTGGCGGCGCACCCTCCACCGTTTAGACCCTCGGTCATATTTTTGTAGTGCTTAGGTGAAGCCCTGCGAGGATCAATTCACCATCATCGTCACCACGCCGTCGTGCTGATGGAACTCATCTACTACCTCGACGTCTTTCTGGATCAAGAAGGCGAGGAACGTCACTGAGCTGAACGTGTGCAGAACTCGGAGGTGTCGTATGTTCTTTACTTGATTGGTCGGAGCTAGAAGAAGATTGACTACATCAACCGTGTTGTCAAACGCTTCCGCTTACAGTCTGTGAGGATACGTAGACACACTCTACCCCTCGTTACTATGCATCTCCATGGATAGATCATTGCATGTGCATAGAAATTTTTTCTTTTCCATGCAATGATTCCCAATAATCCCCACCACTCGGCCGCCCCGCACGTCACCACATGGTGACAGCATCC
>NW_025309515.1:0-659 GCF_018294505.1 Triticum aestivum
TGTGGCTTTGAATGGTGCATTTTGAGCATAGAAAAACTATGGAGTTCAAATAAGTTCAAAAAAATGAAACCACTTTGTAACAGACGAGTTTCCGTATGAAACCCTGATACTTCGAAAGAGATTGTCCGTTTTGTACACGAAGTGCATCCAGTTTTTGCCGTAACCCTCTCTACATTCTTGCACATGCTATGTGGGTCAAATGATGATACCATGCCAACTTTCAATCTTTTTAGAGTTCATTTGAAATGCTTTTCAATTTCAGGGTCTTATAGCTCAAAATAACCAGTAAATGCATGAAAAATAACAAATGAAGTCAGAAAGGGTTGAAAATTGATGATGTGGCTTTGAATGGTGCATTTTGAGCACAGAAAAACTATGGAGTTCAAATAAGTTCAAAAAAATGAAACCCCTTTGTAACAGACGAGTTTCCGTATGAAACCCTGATACCTCGAAAGAGATTGTCCGTTTTGTACACGAAGTGCATCCAGTATTTGCCGTAACCCTCTCTACATTCTTGCACATGCTATGTGGGTCAAATGATGATACCATGCCAACTTTCAACCTTTTCAGAGTTCATTTGAAATGCTTTCCAATTTCAGGGTCTTATAGCTCAAAATATTCAGTAAATGCATGAAAAATAACAAATGAAGTCAGAAAGC
>NW_025309516.1:0-659 GCF_018294505.1 Triticum aestivum
TCCTCATGGTTACTTGAATTCTCCTAATGCATGTTTTACAAGTTGTTGAACATGTCATTGCACTCAAAACTAGCTTTCTGCAAAAATTTACCTATATCATGCATTGTTACATCTTGAACCAAAACATGGGTTGCTTGTGAGTACATTCATAGTACTCATTGGCTTGCCACTAGTTATTTTATTGACTAGGCATGAAAGAACAGGATATGATGAAGAATACTTCGATGATGAACATGCGAGCTAGGATGCTTCCCAGTTAGAATGTCTGTAGGGTTAAGGCAGATGGCATGGGTCCAAGTTATCAACGAAGATTTCCGCTGCAATGTTATACTCAAGACTTGACCATAATGGTCCTACTTGTGTAATACGGTATGTATGGATGTAAGCCTCTTGTTATTTAGCTTCTGTGTGTTCAGTGAGCATTGATCTCTGGGACCACTGTACACGTGCATTCGGTGATCACGACTTATGAGTCGGGGTCCCCACACGACAGGATGACGGGTCCGACTAGGTGTCGGGCACCGCACCGAGTGGCACCGGTGACCCCATCATCCGTGTTGCCGTCTCCTTGAACTTCTCGGGTCGCGTCCTTGGGCGGCTGGCGTAGGGTAGCTGCGGAAGAGGAAGAGGACGAGCTGCAAGGTCGTCAAGTCAGAGTA
>NW_025309517.1:0-659 GCF_018294505.1 Triticum aestivum
GCGGCTCGGGAGGGGGTGCGGGTTTGCGCTACGGTGGGTTTGCGGGGGCGTGGCTGGGCGCGTTCGACGCGGCTCGGCGTCGCGCGTCCAACTGCGGTGGTCGGAGGGGCTGGAACGGCCGGGGGCGAGCGCTACGAGCTCGCCGGCGGCGAGGTGCTACGGGTGCCCGACGGAAACACGGCTACGGCGGCCTATCGAGCAAGCGGAGGGGCTGGGGGGCATCTATGGACGGTGGGGAGTACAACGGGCTTGAGCCCGTGACCAAAAGGTCACCGGAGATCCGCCGGCGGCGAGCTCCGCGGCGCGGCGTTCGGGCGCGCGTGGGGGAGCAGCTACGGAGCGCGGGTGAGCTAACGGAGAGTGGGAGGAGATGCGGGAGCTCACAGCGGAGCCGTAGGGAGTGGCAGTGAGCTCGGGGAGGGCGCGGGGTAGCCGGAACCGGCGACGAACGACGGCGACCCGAAGGTTGAAGACGAGCTCGTGGAGGTCGGTGCAGTGGCGCTCGGCTCGTTCCCGATGGCGTAGTCGGCGTAGTCGACGGCGGGGAGTCGTTTGGGCACGTCGTCGGGGCGATCTGGGCACGGTGGCCGCGGGAACTACGGTGAACGGTGGCGAGCGCGCTCGGGCAGAGGGGATCGAAGGGGAGAGGGAGGTGGATC
>NW_025309518.1:0-659 GCF_018294505.1 Triticum aestivum
GACTTGCCGGTAACGAGATTGAACAAGGTATTGGGATACCGACGATCGAATCTCGGGCAAGTAACATACCGATTGACAAAGGGGATTGCATACGGGATTGATTGAATCCTCGACATCGTGGTTCATCCGATGAGATCATCGTGGAACATGTGGGAGCCAACATGGGTATCCAGATCCCGCTGTTGGTTATTGACCGGAGAGGCGTCTCGGTCATGTCTGCATGTCTCCCGAACCCGTAGGGTCTACACACTTAAGGTTCGGTGACGCTAGGGTTGTAGAGATATGTGTATGCGGAAACCCGAAAGTTGTTCGGAGTCCCGGATGAGATCCCGGACGTCACGAGGAGTTCCGGAATGGTCCGGAGGTGAAGAATTATATATAGGAAGTCAAGTTTCGGCCACCGGGAAAGTTTCGGGGGTTACCGGTATTGTACCGGGACCACCGGAAGGGTCCCGGGTGTCCACCGGGTGGGGCCACCTATCCCGGAGGGCCCCATGGGCTGAAGTGGGAAGGGAACCAGCCCCTAGTGGGCTGGGCGCCCCCCCATGGGCCTCCCCCATGCGCCTAGGGTTGGGAACCCTAGGGTGGGGGGCTTCCCACTTGCCTTGGGGGGCAAGGCACCCCCCTGGCCGCCGCCCCCCACCCTAGATGGGTTTGGC